>NC_141025.1:9995000-10007500 GCF_052040795.2 Danio rerio | reverse complement strand
ATAAAAAATGTTGGGTTATTTATTTGACCAAATGTTTGAGTATTTAGTGCTTTACTGTTTTATATATATATATATATATATATATATATATATATATATATATATATATATATATATATATATATATATATATATACTTTTTAATGGTTTATTTATTAACAGCTCAACCAATTTGGTTATATTCTGTGCTTTCTTGGGTTATTGTTAGCCTTTATTTGGTTATTTATTTATTAACTACACTAGTCGGGTTAGGAATGTTGAGTTTCTGATTTAACTGACACAGAACAGCTTTATTAAATGCTTATGTATGTTGTTTTTGCATTGTAAGGTTTATTTAAGGTCTAACCAGGGGCGGATTTAACCAATAAATATTTTTTCAGGAAATCTTGGGGCCCCAATAAACATCTAGAAGTATAAATTATACCTACTCTGAAAAAATAGGTTAAAAATACCCCAACATATAACCCAACTATAGGTTATTATAGCACTTTCCCAACTATATAGGTTATTTTAACCCAAAGTATTGGGTTATGTAATTTAACTCAATGCATTGCATTATTTAGATCAAATTTTATTTTTTTTTTGTCTCTGCTAGGTCCTAAAGGTGAGAATGACAGCTGAATATCCCAAAAATGTGTATTTCCTCCTAAAAAAAAACTGTAGAGATGAACTCGAGAGGTAGAGAGAGCGATTTATCGGCTATGAAGTGTGCATTTGTATCAATAATTAAGAGTACTAGTGGAAAGAATATAAACACGACACGAAGAGGTAATTTGATAAAAATAATAACAACATTATTATTGCGTTACAGCTTACATAAACTTTACAATGCAAAAACAACGTTAAGTACACATATTAGCTGTTGTGTCAGTTAAATCAGTTGACTTGAAATTCTAAAATTTAACCCAACTGCTTGAGTTATTAAATAACCTAATAAAGGTTAAAAATAACCTTACAAAGCACCAAATTTGTTTAACTTAACCATTGGGTTAAAAAAAATAACTCAACGTTTTTTAGAGTGTACTATATAAATGCTACAATATAGTTTTTAAGCAAAAGGAAATGTTTTTTGTAAAAAGCCAACATACCTTCAACAATACTGTACGCGACACCGGGTTGATCTTGGGTCTTAAATGCAAGAATGATGGCCAAATATCTCAAATATGCAAGTGGTACTCACTGCAGAGCCACTTGGGCAGAGCTGAGCTCCAGCTCCTCCTCCCTTGCACTTCTTCTACAAGTGGTGTCACTGGGGGTTATGGGTGGTGGGGCAGGTGTACGCATTAAAACAGCTAATAGGAGGAGGAGTTGGAGCTCAAGCTACCCCTCATTGGTGCTCAAGTGGCTCTGCAGCGAGCAGTGTCTCCAAATACGTGTATCAATCCCCCCGAAAAGATGTAGAGATGAACACAGGAGGTAGATAAACTGTTTTTATCTGTTTAATATAGATCGGTTAACGAAGCGTTTGAGAGTGCTGGTGAAATGGATATAAAAATCACTAGAGAAAGTTAGACATGATAAAAAATAACAAAAATATTATTGCATTTGAGCCTAAATAAACGTTAAAACGTAAAACAATTACGCACTCTTATCAACATACTGCTCTTCTGTGTCAGTGGAATCAATTAACTTTTGAAATTCAAATATTTTACCCAACTGGTTGAGTTATTAAATAAATAACCTAATAAAGGTTAAAATAACCCAACAAAGCACCAAATATTTTCAACTCAACCATTGGGTTAAATAACTCGACGTTTTTTAGAGTGAAACTATATATAACATAGTCTTCTACCATATTTTGTATGGTGAGTTAAACAAATACAATTTTTACATAAATATTATTTAATAAACAATCAAATATAATATTATTATAATGTAATGTTATGTAGTATTATTATTACAAAATCAAATATATATCATTAAGCAGTCCAGCAGTCAAATTTAACTTTTTTTTTATTTTAGTTGTAAATTCATTTTAAGAAAACTAATCATTTAAAATGTAGAGCTTTGCATCAATTTAAAATGTCAATCAGAATATTGAGTGATTAAAGAAAAACAGCAATATAAATAAATATTAAAAGTAGAAAAAGTAGGGTGCATTTCTTGGGCCCTTTGGCTGGAATTGCTTAGGGCCCCAAGATCACAAAATACGCCCCTGGTTCTAACGCAATAAAATTGTTGTTGTTGTTTTTTTTAATTTTCTCTGCGTGTCGTGTTTTTTTATATCAGTTTCACCACCACTCTTAATACAAACGCGCGATTCATAGTCAATCTATATATGGATAAAAACACTTTCTCAACTTGTGTTAATTTCTACAGTTTTTTTATGGGGAAATGATAGACATATTTGAGATATTCGGCTGTCTTTCTCACCTTTAGGACCCAGCGGAGTCATCAACCCAATAATAATAATTTACTATATACTGTAGCGTTTAAGACACTTTTTGGCCAAATAACCCAACAAATTAGTTATTTTTGTAATCCAAATTGTTGGGTTGTCCTTAACAGCTCAATGAATTGGATTAAAATAATCAGCAGGTTGGTGCCAAAAATGACCCATCATTGGGTTACCTGTTGGGTTATTAACCCAACTGTTTTGAGTAAATAAGATAGTTCACCCAAAAATGATTACTTTCATTTACATTCACATCCTCCCATTATTCCAAACCTGTAGGAGTTTCTTGCTTTTGTTCAACAAAAGAGAAGATATTTTGAAGAATGTTGAAAACCCATAACCAATGACTTCCAAAGTAGGAAAACCAAATACTATGGAAGTCAATGGTTACACGTTTCCAACATTCTTCAAAATATCTTCTTTGTGTTCAACAAACTCAAAGGTTTGGAGGGTAATTAAATGGTGATTAAGTAAACTATTCCTTTAAATGTAAATATTATTGTACATAACAGTACTTATTAGATGTGTCTGATGATCTGCTGTGTCTCTGTTGCAGCTGAACGTGTTTTGGCTGCAGTGGTTTCTGAAGACGTGGCTCTGCCGTACTGCAGACTGGGCTTCCAGCTCTGCGAAGACAGATCAGGTTGTGTGCTAAACACTCATTTATGTGATGGTGAGAACGACTGCGATGACGGGTCCGATGAAGATAATTGTCCCACAGTCTGCAGCGTAGGTAAGATCTGATACGTTTAAAGTCAAGTGCTATTTTGGGCTTTCTGCCTGAATTTTGCCTACCCAAATTCAAAAGCTTCCCAAATCCACATGCATAGGTGTAAACGCAAAAGTTTTGTATCATTTTATAGAAAACCATTAGGATTTTCATAAAACACAATTGAAAGTTATTAAACTAAATGCATGTTGTCTGTGTTATAATAAACACCTCCAAGTTTTCTTTTTATTTTTTTACTCAAATTTGAAATTGTACCTTTTTAGGTCCTGTGTGGTCTAGGTTGCTGTAATCATTTTTGTTAGTTCCTGCACATGTCCGTAATCATACACTGTAAAAAAATATATATCTGTTAGTTTGACCTAAAGTAAGTTACCTGGTTGCCTTAATTGAGTTTAATGTAATTCTTAATTTGAGTTATAATAACTGAAGTGATTTTGTCAATTCAACACATTTTTCTTTTGTGTTGCATCAACTTCAAGCAGTTTAAGCTGACTTATAAATTTAAGTACACTCAACTTAGTGTAAAACTGTTGAGTGAACGAATTTAAGTCAACTTAATCCATTTGATTGCTTGAAATTGATACAATATAATTTGAAGTTATATGAACAAGACTTGTCAGCTCACAAATAGTTAGTTTTTAACAAACTGAAAGTTACGTGGTTGCCTTAAAAGTATGAGTTAAATGAACTAAATATTGCTTTTTGTAACGACTAGGAAGTTTACACAGCTGACCTTAAAATTGAGTTAAATGAACTTAAAGATTGTTGTAACAATTAACATGAAGTTGACAAGTTAACGTGACACAAAAACGTTGATTTTTTTTTTTTTTTTATTGATTTTTTTTTTTTTTTTTAAAGGACTTACCATCAAAATTGCTCGTCTTTGCTCGCCTCTGAAAGGGAGAAAATGATGCCTTTTCGTTCAAATGCCTTCTGTGTTGTTGACTACGGAGCGTTGGGCAAATCCGCAGCATAAAGACTCTAGTCAAGTGAACTATCTATTAGTGGAATCAACTACTTTTTTTTTTTTTTTTTTGTTAAATCAGTGCGTTACCACCATGCTATTATTTTAATCAACCTAAACTAAAAATCTTTTGTTATCTCAAGTACATTAGTGAATCTAAGTTGACTTGACAAAAGGAAATTAGTTGTGATAACACATCATGGAAATTATTTTTTACAGCATAGAAAAAAGAAAAATGTGTCTCAATCTATGCAAGAGTTATTCTATTCCAACTGATGAGAGAACAGAACAACTTATGGGGGTATTGTGCCAGTGCAGACCTTTAAAATTTAAATAATGCAGAAGTAAATTGTCACCGACCCGGTTCCAGGTACTCAGTGTTAACTACATTTTAGAAAGCAAATATTACAGTTTTCAGTGCTACTTGTGCAATAGTGCATTTAGGCCAAGTAAAAAACAAAAATGCAGACCACAGTTATTTAATTTCACATTTTTTCATCTGTCCTCAGGTCACTTTCAGTGTGCACATGGTAAGATGTGCATCTGGCTTCGTCAGGTGTGTGACGGTGTGCCTCAGTGTCAGGATCGCTCAGATGAACTCAACTGCTTCAAACCAGACGATGGCTGTGCTCATCGCTGTGATGGAAACACTCGCTGCGTCCCAGAATCCTTTGTGTGTGATGGAGATGTAGACTGCGTGGATGGCAGTGATGAGGCCAACTGTGGTACGGGTTTTGTTCATTTTTTGTTTTTTTTAATAAGCATTAAAAGTGTCCACCTAATAATGTCTAGCCAGCGTCTAAGGACAAGATCATTTTGTTTTATGTTTTAATGTTTTATTTTCGCTTGTTTTTTCAGAAGAAAACCCTAATGATGATGATGACGAAGACCTCCTTGATGAAAAGGAAGAAATGACAGGAGAGCATGAAGTATCACAAAATGTTCCTGCAACTAAAGGCCCTCTGCGCTGCTCTATTGCCTCGAAGTTATGCAGAGATGGGACTGACTGTGTGATGTTAAATCATGTGTGCGATGGTGAGCTTGACTGTAAAGACGGCTCTGATGAAGAAGACTGCCCTGTGCAGTGTGAATCTGGTGAGACACACTCACAACACCAATAGGGGTCAAGCAATTTTCAGGCACCAGTTTTCTTTGGTTAATATTTTCAATTTATTTGCCAGTAAAATTACTGTTTTGTAGTAAATCACTATTGTTGATTACTGTATTATAATGAAGATAATGAATGAGGCCTGAAGAGTCCAGATAAACCATATATTAACAATTGATCAATTAGTCATTTAGAATAAATTAAAGCAGTTCAGGAAAGTGAGTGAAAGTAGTTCACTTAAAGTTATATAGATGTTTTTCCTGGATATGTAGTTATAGCATTTTCTGGACATTGTAAAACATTTGTTGTTGGTGCAGTTAATAAATAAATAAATAATATATATATATATATATATATATATATATATATATATATATATATATATATATATATATATATATATATATATATATATATATATATTATACAACAAATTTAAATGTATATTTAAGACTAAATATGGCATCACACACAGGGGTGGATTTAGTGAATTGAGGACCCTAAGCAATTGCAGCCATAGGGCTCAAAAGTCCTACTATGCACGATATGCATGTCTCTTTCTTATATCACTGGATCTTTGAAAAATAACAAAAAATCAAAAATAACATGTTCTTTTTAAAACTAGGTATTATTTATTATTAATATTACCTGTAATCTGTCCTCAGGTCAGTTTCAGTGTGCACATGGTAAGAAGTGCATCGACCGTCGGCAATTGTGTGACGGTGTGCCTCAGTGTCAGGATCGCTCGGATGAACTCAACTGCTTCAAACCAGATGATGACTGCGCTCATCGATGTGACGAAAACACCCGCTGCGTCCCAGAATCCTTTGTGTGTGACGGAGACCCAGACTGTGTGGATGGCAGCGATGAGGCCAACTGTGGTACGGGGTTTTTCAGCAACTCTGGATGGCTACAAATTAAAACACAAGATGTTTAGTTTTAACTCCTGTCTATTACACTTATTTAACTGTTCCTTCATTAAATTTATTGAAGCAAAGCTGAAATTAGATTCTATAAATCTTACACTGGTTGGTTATAAATCCATCTAGTTGGATGGTGCTTAGTCAAAAGGGCAGAAAGATAAGATGGAGCCAAGCTATTTAATGATTTGTATACAAGTAAAAAAATCAAATCTACTCTATCGCAATGACTGGAGTAATATGATCATTTGCGTGCACCTGTTAAACTAATTGTTAGAGAACTGCAGTCCACTCTTAAAGAGATGAAGGTATGGATTAGGGCTGCATGATATTGGGAAAAAATCTGACATTGCAATGTTTTTTTACGGCAATTTATATATTTGCACTATAAATATAATTTTGCTAGACTTAAATATCTTTAGTCAGGAAGATTTAATGAATTTACATTGACTGGAGTGATCGGATCTTTTTATATGCAGAAAGCGACATAATGTAATAAATTACAGGCATATATAAATAGAGACAGCAAAAATAAAAGTAAAATAAACTGTTATGGTTTTCTGGAGTGTCTGAAACTAAAATCCAACAATAAAACATTAACATGGGTCATCATAATATTTAATATCGTTATATTAAATCTAATGCTGCAATATGACTATTGTGGATACATGTTGCACTATCGATGCTCACACAATATATTGTTCAGCCCTAGCATGAATTGCTTTTCATAATTTACCTAAGATTTAAAAGTGTTTTAGACAAACACAAGAATTCACAACATAATTTATCATAATTTTTTAGATTAGGAGTAATAGAAGAACCAAAAGGTCTAAATTATTATTTCGGTTTTACTCTCATTGAAACAAAAAAAAATTGTGCAAGTCATGCCTTAACATCAGCCTGACAGGCCAAGAGGTTATCCAAATTATTTACATTTTATTCCTTGTCATACTTCCTAATAACAGAAACAAGGGGCAGATTGTAAAGAGGATTCGAGCAAGGATGGAGCCCTGAGGCACCCCACTTGATATAAAAAAAAACATTGCTACAGGAAAACTGTTAAATTTACAGTGTTTATTTTTCAAGCACAACTTGTTCTTTAGCGGAACAATTAATCTGTGCAAGCTAATTCACTGAAAGTTATGGTAGTCTTCAAAGTCTGAGCATTTGCTTCTGCATTTGTAGTAGTGCTCCACTGTTTACAGTGTCAGTCTAATGCTTCAGCCATAATTTTCCAAACCACCTTCTTACCGCAAGTTTGCTATGAGGGTATGATATGTTAAAAGAAAGCCCCTACTCAATGGGCTCAGTTGTAATGATCTAGGCGCAAAGCCATTAAGGATGTGTCCAAATCCACTTTCGCTAATTTAAAGATGGAAAAATACGCTATGCGCCGCGGCACATGGTCTAACAGGGTTGTGCTTGTTCTCTTAATGAGTTAATGGTGTGTTTTGAGCATAACGTGCATTAAACCAGAGCCTCGTCTCTTATTCCCTTTAAGAGTCCGTTGCGTCACTCCATGGCGCATTTGCTATTTATATGGCGGACTTTGTAAGTGGAACAACTGAGTGCTTCACTAGTGAGAAAACAGTCTAAACAGACCATCTGCATCGCGAGGATAAAGAACGAGCCTCCTCCATTCAGCCTCTTTACTTTTACTCTTTACTTTTGTGGATAAGGAACTCACAAACCTAAAGTTATTTTTATTAAAACAAATATAAAATAAATACTGTTACTAATAATAATAATAATAATAATAATAGCAACATTATACAAATGCAGATTGACATGAATAAAGTGAAAAAAGGCCCCCAACATGAAGGCATGGAGGCAGTGGTTTTTATATTTATGTAGAAAATTAAAAATTTTTGTAATATTTTAATACTTTATTTTTCATTTGTTAAAATCTTTGTGTATTGCTGTACATCCTGTATGTATTAAGCAATGTGTAAGCATTTAAGGTGCACTACTAACGCGCTTGACCAGCGACTGAAAGCTGGTCAATTGCGTGGTACATTTTAGTTCTCAAAATAGCAACATGCCAAAAATGCACCTTAACACATCTCCTTTATAGACTGGCACAACCATGAGCCCAAAAAGCGGCGCAAATTAATTTACTATTTAAACAACATGCCGCCAAATGGGAAAATTAGGGTTGCACTAGTATGAAAATGGCAACAAATTGTGTTGGGTGAATAATAGGGCCCATCTTTCAATCTAAGTTGAAAGTACAACATACTGAAGTCTCAGTAACTTCCAGTTTAAGTGATTTCTTTTTAGAATTTGTGAATGTGTATGAAAGTTGAATTTGTATGAATGAGTTTAACAGTAGTGTTCATGTAAAATATTCAGATGTTTTTTAAATAATAAAATCTATTGTCATACCTTGACTCTGACTGCATCTGTGCTGTAGGTGAGGAGAGCTGCAGCAGTGCGGAGTGGCAGTGCAGCAGCGGTCAGTGTGTGTCGCTCAGCATGCGTTGTGATGGTCATTCAGACTGCAGAGATCATTCAGATGAGGAAGACTGTGCCGAGCCTCCGCCGTGCAGTACCAATCGCCGCTGTCCCAAGAGCCACGAGTGTCTGCTGGACGAGTGGATGTGTGACGGAGAGACGGACTGCAAAGATGGCACTGATGAGAAGGTGCTGCGTATAAAATTAAATACTATGCTTGAATACTGTAAATAAAATAAAAATGTGCAATATTATACAGATGTATACATTTTACCATGTTCATCCATAATTTTGTTAAACTAGGCTAGCTTTATTATACTGTAGGGTTTATAAAAAAAATTAATGTATTCATGTGTTTTTGTGTGTTTGGAAGTGCATACTAAATGCCTCGCATAAGTATTTTAAAAGCATTTACAGATGATTAAAAATGTTTTCCATTATTTTGACAGAAAAACAGCTAATCAATCAACACAAATCTAGGAGTTAAATTTTTAGTTTGCAGCTATTATTATCTGGTCTTTGCAGTTTTGCACTCTCTGTCTGGGCATGAGCACATGAGAGAGAATCTGTGCTCTGCTCATTTACATGAGAAAGCCACAGTTTTAAAGCTTATTGTTCAATGATTCTGAGCTATTTAGCTATTTCAAATATCAAAATACACTTCTTTTTTGAGTTTTTGAAAATGGGGTAGAAACTGGCTTGCCTTTGGGTATCCAGAATATTGCCTATAAGCCATATTACAACATTTACTAGAGATGCACTTTCCTCATCCTCAGTGAAAATGCCTTAACCCAGCCTGGTCCAATTTATGAGCAGCCCTCTCGATGGCCACTCTGGACCTGTTTTGGATGACAGGGGTGTGAAATATGATAATTTTTATTCTAGAAGCTATTACTAAATGGTTAACCCAAAAAGGAAAATTACCTCATTTAGTCCTTCATGTGGTTTTAAACCTTTGTGTTTGTTTGCTTTTTGACAAAAGACAATATTTAGAAAAATGCTGGTTGCTGGTACCCATTGACTTCCATATTAGGGGAAAAAATAATATGAAAGTAGCCTACCAGCATTCTTCAAAATATCTACTTTTAAGATAAACGGAAAAGAGAAACTCAAATAGGTTTTAAACAAGTGAAGGGTGAATAAATGACTAAATTTTTGGATGAACTTTCTTTGTAAATGACCAACAGTGCATTTGGTTAAAAAAAAAAAATTGCTCATGATTGTGATTGGATTGAGTATATGATTATAATTTGACTTCATGTATGTGACAGAACTGTAAGGAGTCTCCAGTGCAGTGCGGCGAGTACCAGTTTTCCTGCTCCTCCAAAACTCAGTGTATCCCTCAATCCTGGCGCTGTGATGGGTCTGAAGACTGCAGGGATGGCAGTGACGAATCTGCTTGTGAGTTTATAGTTTGTCAAAACATTAGAGATGTCATCACTCTTTAAGGTGCTGTAAGATTTTGACTCTACTAAAGTATAAAAATACCATAATATGTTTGCAGATATTTAAGAAGCATGCTAAGTAACATTCTTTATCTGAAAACCAATGCTCAAGTCAGATTCTGCTTTGAAAATGTGCATTGCGTGCTGGAACATCTGTCTTTTTCGGTCATTTAACCCAATGCCAGCTTAGCCAATTATATTTCAGCACCCCGGGTTGCCTTGGTGGAAAACTAAATATTTGATTCATTCATTCATGATGGCTCATACACGTCTGCAAACAAAAAAGCAAACTCCGGTGGACAGTAGCAGACTCCGAAATGGCAGATTTAGTTCCACATGAGGTGGTTATTAATTAGCAAAAATTAATATTAAAAACTTAAACATTAGGTAAACGGGTTACATTGTAAATTGGAAATTTGCAGTAATTAGCTGTGATGGCTGTTTGCACCAGACAAAACAAAATACAGCAATTCAGAAGCACAGAATAATATTTCTGTGCTGCGCTCCAGCAAAATGGCAAGATTTACAATCTAATTAATACATATTAAACCTCTTTAACATTATTAAATGTAGATTCTGAATCATTGATGAGTGTTGGCTTGCACTCAGTCACAGTTTTAAAGTTTAATTTCAAAGGGTTTATTTTAGTTTCAAGATCTGAGGTGAACCATCACACATACGAGGAATTTGTTTTCGTGAGAGCTTCTACGGTGCAACAGAATTACAGAGAAAAGACAAAAAACACAAAATATATATATTTTAAAATAGCAGTAAATGATGAATTGGCATTTAACACCGAATAAAGCACATGAGGTGTACCTGAGGTTATCATTGTAAGTTTTCTGTTGTTCAGCTGCAAGAAATGGCTGTTTCTAAAATATAAATTCCAGGTGTTGGTTAGGACAAAACTCCTTTTAATATGGAAAATATTCATTCTATTGCGTACCATTGCTTTCAGTCAGATAATGGTTTAAATCAGCCTTAAGGCTCAATAGCCAGGCATGCTCCTGTTGGTGTTGTCAAGCTGGCAACCTGCGCTTGTGTGGACTCTCCAGGAGAGGAGCTGAGTGAAAATGTGTTTTGATCCAGGAGTGCAGTACCTAGTTCAAACACTGGGTGTCAAACTTGCATACTGCACCTTTAAAGGGATAGTTAAGATAAATGTTAATAGTCATAATTTACTCCTTCAATTGTTGTAAACTTGAGTTTCTTCAGTTTTAAACTGAAAATATCATTAAGTATGCAGGAAATTGGTTGCGGTTTTCTTCCATAGTATTTTTGTCCTGTTGTCAATGGTTAAAAGTTATCAATATTCTATAAAATATTACATTTTATGATTAACACTGCAGATGAATTGGGTGAAAAACAAATAACTCACCCAGTCTGTCGATTTACATTAGGACTTGCAAACTCTCTTTTGTGCTTGATTGTTCAGCTAAGTATTATTTCAGCTACAAGTATTTCATGGCAAATCAATTTTGATTAAAAACATTACAATAATAACTTGCATCAATAAGAGAAACATTTCAAATTTTACATTAAAAACGTTAAATATGAAGACTTTTTCACTTTAATACAAGTTTACATGAATCAAAATCCATGCAGGGGTTTTAAAAAGTCTTTGAATTTTTTACTTTCTAACTGATTGCTTATTGTAAGGAAGGCTTGACAATGGTTAAAGCTTGGTGGGGGTGTTTTTTGTTTTATATATATTTTTTAATAAATTTATATATGTAAATTAGTCATTATCTTGTTAAATATTGACTCGTTTGCTTTTCTAACACACAGCAATAACTTGATGTGCAGTAATAATACTGCTCTGGTCTGTGTTTGATCAGGTGCGAGTGTGTCCTGTCCTCCTCACCTCTTCCAGTGTGGGAGTTCGGAGTGTGTGGAGTTTTCTCAACTCTGTAATGGAGTCACCAACTGTCTGGACGGGTCAGATGAGGGCGGCTCCTGTCAGACTGAGAAATGCTCTGAACAGTTAAAGTGTGCCCAAGACTGCCACAGCACACCTGCAGGAGCGGTACAGCCAACTCTGTCTGCTTTATTATGATATTACGTTATGGGATGTGAATCTTTTGTATGTTAATGGGTTAGTTTTTGTAGTGAAAATTTGGTTTCACTTTATTTTGATGGTCCCTTTTACGCATTTTGTTGAATTTAGGTTGCCTTGCATCTACTAATTCTCAAAAGTAGACTGTTAGGGTTGGGGTTAGTGTTAGTTGACATGTAAATGCAAAGTATCTTATAGTCAGTTAAATGTGTTGGAGCAGTATCAGCAAATATTAAGCAGACAGTCTACTAATACTCAAAGTAATTGGCATGTAGTTACAATGCAACGTATAGTCAACAAAATGTGGGTTCATCAAAATAAAATGTTACCGAAAATTGTTATTAATTACTCACCCTCATGTCTTCCAATTCCCTGAAGCCTTCCTTTCATCTTGGTGGCACAAATTAAGATGCTTTAGATGAAATTGT
>NC_141025.1:9330000-9337500 GCF_052040795.2 Danio rerio | reverse complement strand
ACATACTGTAGCTTAACATAGATGGAAAAAAGGACATGACAATATTTCCGATTGTGGAAACATCCTAGCATATCAGGCAGGCAGGACAGTATGCTGTTGTAGTTCTAGTTAAATTAAAATGGATTCAGTTCAGGTTTAAACATTGGGCTCTATTTTGATGGTCCATGCGCAAAATGCAGGGCGCAAATGTTTTCAGGGCGTGTCAGGACGTGTTTTTGCTAATTTAAGGACGGGAAATCTGCCTTGCGCTTCGGCGCATGATCTAAAAGAGTTGAGTTTATTGTCTTAATGAGTTATAGGTGTGTTTTGAGAATAAACCAATTAGAGTCTCATCTCCCATTCCCTTTAAGAGTCAGCTGCGTCGCGCCAAGAGCGCATTCGCTATTTACAGGACGCAAAGTAAGTTTAAGTGGAAAAAATGAGCATTTCACAAGCAAACAGTTCACAGTTAATAGTTTTTAAACAGAAAACTGATAAACAGAGCATCTACTGCGTAAGAATGAGGGATAATGGATCACTTTGGATAGAGAAACCTTTACGCACAGACATCAATTAGCCTATAAATAAATAATTTTGTTTGTTAAGCGCAAATATTCATTTCAAAACTATTTCTTAATTCAGTTCTAATTTCCAGTAAACGAATAAATGAATAATAATAACGAAGTATGTTCAAAAACCTGAGTTATATCCTAAAACACATGCTGTGCCCCATATGGTCTAAAACCTGCAGGTGGGCAAATCTAAGCTTGTTTTTAATAAAACAAATATAAATATGGATATAATAAATAATACTGCTAATAATAATAACATTATACAAAAGCAAATTGTTATGAATGAACTGAAAAAGCCTCCCGAGATAAAGAAGACATAAAAGCAGTGATTTTTCATATTTATGTAGGCTAGAAAATAATATGTTTTGTAATATTTTAATCCTTTATATTTATATTCTATATCTATTCTTATTATATCCTATATATATCCTTAATATTTAAATTTTTTCATATGTAAAGATATTTGCCTATTGCTCTCTTGTGCATATTAAGCAGTGTGTAAGCGAGGCGCAACTCTGTGACGGAGTTTAGACCGGGTTAGTTTTGGTCTAATGAAAAATCTATTATAGATTCTCAAAATAGCAACGCGCCAGCGATCCGCCACAGAACGCCTTCCTTTTTAGACCAGAACACCTATGGGCGCACAAATGAGCGCTAATGCATTTGCTATTTAAACAGCGTAGCGCAACGCCTCAAAAAGACTATTGCGCCGCGTCTTGCGCCACACTGCACCGGGTGTATGATAGGGCCCATTGTCATTATTAGGTTTAGTTCAGTTTTATTTAGTTCATTTTAATACAAATATGCTTTACCAAAGCAAGCCAGGGGCGATAGTAACAAGGAATCAAATGGATGCAGGACGTATCAAAGATTATGTGAACCTCGGGATAATTACTGACCAACATTCAATTCCTCTTTATTTCTGTAGCGCTTTTACAATGTAGATTGTGTCAAAGCAGCTTCACATAGAAGATTATAATAAATTGAAACAGTGTCGGTTCAGTTTTGTGTTAAAGTTCAGTTCAGTGTGGTTTAATATTCACTCCTGAGAGTTCAAACACTGAAGAGCAAATCCATCGATGCGCAGCTCTACAAGTCCCGAACCAAGCAAGCCAGTGACGACAGTGGTGTGGAACAAATTTTACCAATTGATAAAAGTGAAAGAAAAAAGCCTTGAGAGAAACCAAGCTCAGTTGGGCACGACCATTTCTCCTTTGGCCAAACGTCTTGTGTAGAGCTGCTGTCTAGGCGCCTGAGGCTGGAGAATGCTGAAAGTCAATCGTGGAGAAGCTGCAGGTGTTCTGACTGTTCTGATTGGCTAAAGCAGACGTCTCACGTTAGCACGTTCTAGACGTGCACGCGCTCTTTCCGGCAATCTTCCTTTTGCGTTCACACAGCGCAGCATTCCGGCAAATTACCGGTAATCTTACAACTTCTCTTTCCGGAAAATAGCCAGAATGAATTTACCGGTATTTTCAAAAAGGGCCTGTTCACACATACACACCTTTCTCGGAAAATTGCCGGTAATTTTCTGGAAAGGTGTGTATGTGTGAAAGGGGCTATTGATAGCTTATGTCGAGGTCTGGTAACATTTTTAAGATGAAAAAATGCAGTTTTACAGGTGCTTAAAATCTGGCCTTCAGCTGACAGAGTGCTATCAAAAATCTTCCCCAAAGTTTTGACATGAGCATAGATGTTATCCGAATGGCGTACTGTATATGCACACAGATTTTAAGTAAATCTTTACAAATCAGTGATCTTAACTGCCTAATTAATACGCAAAATAAAGTGGGTCTCAGACTGGACAGGAAGCACTGATTAAATTCTGCTCCCTGTATTTAAAATATGAAAATGTACTGCATTTTACCCCAGTATTTTCAATAAAGTTTCTACGCTAGTCTGCTGCTATTGATGGCGCTAGCATCTACACGTCTTTCATCTCGTTTTAGGCTTGAACAACTAAAAGAATGCTTAGGTTTATTTAACTGATTGTATTTTAATTCCAGTACAACATCGATTCTGTAAATGGAACCTTATGAAATTGAAAGTAGTCACATAAACTTTCGACCAGAAGTTTATTGTTGGCTGAAAACACTAGCTGTGCATATAGCCCAATGCAGTGTCTTTTTGGGAAGTGTTCCACTTTGGAGGATTTGTATTTCAAAGTTATGTGTTTTTTTTTTATGTATAGTTATGTATGATCACATTACATAATATTGTACTAGTTAGTTTGCACGATACTAGCATTTAGCGTAAAGTGCAATTATTTGTTGGGAGAACTGAAAATTCCATGTTGACTTTTCTAAAGGCAGTCAGTTAATAATAATAATAATAATAATAATTCCTTCCTTAATAATTCCTTACATTTATATAGCGCTTTTCTGGGCACTCAAAGCGCTACTAGGAGTGTAACAATAACAATACAGGCCCAATACAGCAGGCGTGAATGGCACTCACAAGAGAAATTTGAATTCTGAAAAAGTGTTCACAGTGACCTCTGGTGGATTCGTGAAAACAAAAACTGCAAAAAACGTAGCTCCTGGGACATATTTGGCGCTCTCCAGAAATGTATATAGCGGTACATTTTCACAAAGAGCCTGTATTGTTATCGTTACACTCCTAGTAGCGCTTTGAGTGCCTAGAGACTCCTCAGAGACTCATTCATTTGTTTGGCATTTAAACTGATCTAAATCGTTATATATCTGAATCAATTTTCAACCAGTTTGCAGTTCGTATTTTCTGCCTTTCAAGGCTTTGAAAGGGTTATACATATTTTTATCTTGAATTGGCTAGGTTATTGTAATTCCCTTCATGTATATTTTAGCCATACCTCTATTACTCATCTGCAGATGGTGCAGAATGCAGCTGATCATTTGTTGACTGGAGAATAGAACACACTATTCTAGGCCATTCCAGAATTTAGGAGCCATATATGGGAAGGCTCGACCTCCTTTAGTGGACTTACAAAACGCATCTCTACTCTTATTTCTGTTTTATTTGAGCTTTGTTTTAAAAGGTACGTGCTTATACATCACTTTGGTAAACACTTGTTGTTTGAAAAGCGCTTTATAAATAAACATCGACTTGACTTTATCGTTCAACACACGCTCATTCTGAAAACGTAGCCCTATATATATTTCTGTAGATCGCAAATTATGTAGCCAGAAGTACATATGGCTGCATTTAGTTTTTAAAATGAATGCTACAGGGAGGTATGACGCCGTTCCTTTTTACGCTTACCAGCTGACTGCCTGCCTCCGTGTGGAAACTGTTACCAGTTTGTCCAGTTAGCTTTCCATGTACGTCAGCAGACTTGAGCTGCAGAGAGAAGTTAACAACGACGACGGGGTTCTTAAAACTGTCGGTTGGGTTTAGGGAAGGGGGTTGGTTGGTCAATCGGTGCTTTTGAAAACACTATTGGTTGGGTTTAGGGAGGGAGGAGGCTGGATCAGTCATTCAGTAAGTCAGTTAGTCAGTCGACACCGGCCTCTGGTGGATTTATGCGAGAACAGCAGGTGCGAATGGCACTCACGAGAGAAATTTGAATTCTGAAAAAGCATACACAGTGACCTCTGGTGGATTCGTGAAAACAAAAGCTGCAAAAAACGTAGCTCCTGGGACATATTTGGTGCTCTCCAGAAATGTATATAGCGGTACATTTTCACAAAGAGCCTATATTGTTATCGTTACACTCCTAGTATATGCATCTGCTATTATTATTTTTTTAAGATGGTAAAATGAAGTTCATATCTTCTTATTCTCTCTTGTTCACAGCAGTGTTCCACAGTTCAGCTCAACAAGCAAAGCAACCGAAATGGACCCGAAGAAAAAGAAAAAGTTTGAGAAGGAGGAGAAAGAGTTCCGGAAGAAGTTTAAAGTAAGACACACAGAAGTTGAACTGTTTAACTCTCCCACATACTAACCCTCATTGCTTTTTCTCACAGTATAACGCTGAAATCAAAGTGCTGTATGAAGCTACTGTCCTCCAAACACTGGTCATAAAGAAGTTTGGTAATAAAGACTTGCCGGTTAAACCTGGAGAAACGATAGATGTGATCCTTCATCAAGCAGGCGACAAACTCATCGGCCGCAACAGTGAAGGAAAATGTGAGTTTGTCAAGGAAATAAAACATGTTGTGCTGTGAATATGCATCATTCCAGCAAAGCAGGAAATGGTTATTAAATATAATTCCTCTATGTTTCAGTTGGCTATGTGTTTACTGCTAATTTGGAGCCGTAAGTACCATCTTTCTGTTGTAAAAATTAGTATATTGTATTGTTTAAATGTATGTTTTTGCTTTTCAAAGCACACTGGGGCTCATTTGATATGCATAATTAAAGTATTAGACAGTATTATCTTAAGCAATATATTGTATTAGAAATATTTATTTATTTAATAAATTATATATTTATTTATTTTAAAATGCCATTGATTTCTGTAATCCAAAGAACAATTTTGATTGTGATTACCTGAGATTTTAATGTCACATGATGCCCAAGACACATTTATTATCATTTTCATGTTGGAAACAGTTGCTTAATGTTTTTATGGAGACCAAAATACTCATGAAAACCATAATAATAATTCAGAAGTAAGTTGAAAATTCTTTAGTTCAACAAAGATACAGTTCAATTCAAGGGTCAAAAAAATTGTTTAATCAAAAAAATGTACGCTAAACAACACTGTTTGCAACAGGAATAAATACATAGAACACCTTAGCAACTGGCTAGCAACACTTTAGCAACCACTTAGAGCACCCTAGCAACCACATAGCAACATCCTATTAACACCTTTGCAACCACCTAGCAACGCCTTAGCAACTGCATAGCAACCACTCAGAACACTCTAGCAACCACCTAGCAACACTTTAGTAACAACCTAGAACACCTTAGCAAACACCTTAGCAACCACCTAGCAATGCCTTAGCAACCCCCTAGCAACACCTTAGCAACTTTCTAGCAACACCTTAGCATCCACCTTGCAACACCTTAGCGACCACCTAGCAACACCTTAGCAACCACTAAGCAATGCCTTAGTAACCACTCAGAACACCATAGCAACCACCTAGCAACACCTTAGCAACCACTCAGAACACCCTAGCAACTACCTAGCAACACTTTAGCAACCCCCTAGAACACCCTAGCCACTGCCTTGTAACACCTTAGCAACTGACTAGAACACCCTACCAACCGCCTAGTAACACCTTAGCAACCGCCTAGCAACCACTCAGAACACCACAGCAACACCTTAGCAACCGCCTAGTAACACCTTAGCAAGCACTCAAAACACCCTAGCAACACCTTAGCAACCACCTAGAACATCCGATCCACCGCCTAGCAAGAAACGCGCCGATCCATACTAGAAACATACTAACCTATTTGTACTTTTCCATCTATGCCGACTGCTTCAAACTTCCTAAAACCACTTCAATTATTTAATTTTAAAACTACTTCAAACTTTCAGACGTGGCTTTCTCAAGCCTCAATAAAGTTTGTCTATGAACTTTGCTTTTCTAGTTAGTAAATTCTCACAATTAGTATTTGAGTTAGTAACTGAGTTACACAATTCTTCACCTTAGAATTCTAAGGTTCTATCTGACATTTTTGTCAAAATTGAGTTATTGACATATTCTTATTAAATGACAGCTTATTTACATTATGGGATTTTTTTTATAAGTTGTTTACATTTTAAGACATGTTATTTAAAAAACAAATGTTACACGCATACTGTTTGCTAAGGAATGCAAAAACTTTAAAGCTTATTATCTCAATTTTTCAAAACGCAGATAGAACCTTATAATTTCAAGGTGACAAATTATAAAAGTAAGTAATTACCAGGGAAAGTCAAATTAATGTCAAATGAATAAACAAACACTGTACACTAATTTGCGCTATTTTAATGTTGTTGTGGGACAATGATAGACAACAGCAGCATGTCCTCAACTATATATTTAGATGTTAGTCTCTCTCTTTCTCTCTGATCAGTTGACCTGTACTTGATTTTGTGTGTGTTTCACTTTCTCTCTTTAAGGGACGGATCGGTTTATGATGATGTTGGTGATGGTGAGGCTTAACTTGCAAAACTGAAATATAAATGTTGATTATTTGTGTAATGTAATAATTGCTTATTATTTGTTCTGCTTTCTTGTTTGTTGCAGAGTGCATCTACGACAATGACTGAAGCATTGACAAATGCTTTTAAGTTTTCATCGTCTTAAAGGGATAGTTCACATAAAAATCTAAATTTACTCATATGCAAACGGTTGCAAACCTTTAGGAGCTTCTTGATTTAGTTGAAAACAAAAGAAGATATTATCAAGAATGCTGAAAACCTGTAACCATTAACCTCCATAGTAGGAAGAACAAATACTATGGAAGTCAATGGTTACAGGTTTTCAGCATTTTTCAAAATATTTTCGATAGTGTCCAACAAGAAAGGTTTAGAACAAGTGAAGGGAGAGTAAACAGTGAATAAATTTTCATTTGATGAAAGCAATATATCACATGTTATTGTTTGAGAATGATTTATATGTAGTGAAAACTATTGTACATAGTATATACGCCTCAGTGAATAAACTGATTTGTGATCTTAAAGCATGTCTTTGAGTGAATTGAATGTTATACAGTTTCTGAGCGGTGGAAATGTCTAATAATATTGTAGTCATATTTAATATATTGACCTTATTC
Source organism: Danio rerio (assembly GCF_052040795.2). NCBI lineage: Eukaryota > Metazoa > Chordata > Actinopteri > Cypriniformes > Danionidae > Danio > Danio rerio. The sequence goes on along the minus strand of NC_141025.1, from coordinate 9,330,262 downwards.
TAAAATGTGGAAGTGCGCCTGTTTTCGCGATTGTCTTAGAACTTCCGATTCAGTCGCCTATGGGAGAAATGACTAGGAATAATAAACGGTAGAAAATGGCCAAACTACTTGCTCAACAAACAAATGTTTGCATGACTACGCAGACCAAGTAGCATATTATAATAAGAAAATATTAAATTGCAACATCAAGCAGCGTAACGAGCAGTTGTTAACGTCAAAAAAAGAATGGAAGTGAATGAGACCGGAAGTCGCGAGACAAAAA
>NC_141025.1:9320000-9325000 GCF_052040795.2 Danio rerio | reverse complement strand
CATTTAGACTTTACTTAATAATATCATTTCAGAAAAGGATTAGTTACAAATTCTAAACTAAAACCTAACACCTATCATATTATTATTATTAACATAATACATAAAAAAATGTCACTTTAAGCTGAATAGTATCTTGCAAAGTGAGTGAAAAAATATTATGTACTGTCATTATGGCAAAGACGAAAGAAATTAGTTATTAAAGCTATTATGTTTAAAAGTATGTTGAATATATGTTTGAATGTATCTTATTGAGGTAAAGTTGGTTTTCTATTTGCACATTCAGGCTTTCAAAAGGGATTATTTACAAATTCTAAACGGAAATCTTATTAGCAGCCAATGGCTAACAAAGTACAATGTTAAATGAAATATTAACAGTAAATTAAATAGTAAAAAAGTTGTTTTGAAGTCATTCTTACTTGTGATTTCAGACCAAATATTTAAAGAACCATGGTAAACAATATAGGGAGCATGTCACAAGTTGTCACTGCACAAATCTGTGAATATAAAACCAACTTTACCTCAATTTAAATCTTCTGGAGGAAGTCTTACTTTTAGTTTTGCTTGATTAAAACTATAAATTATTAGATCCATTAAGAAATATTTTATTTTTCCCATTGTCTACAGAAGAAACCACTGTTAAACAATAACATTAACCAATCTAACATAACACCTACCATTTTATTATTATTATTATTATTATTATTATTATTATTATTATTATTATTAACATAAGCAGAATAGTATCTTGCAAAGTGAGTGAAAAAATATGTACTGTCATCATGGCAAAGACGAAAGAAATTAGTTATTTAAGCTATTATGTTTAAAAGTATGTTGAATATATGTTTGAATGTACCTTATTGAGGTAAAGTTGGTTTTCTATTTGCACATTCAGGCTTTCAAAAGGGATTATTTACAAATTCTAAACGGAAATCTTATTAGCAGCCAATGGCTATCAAAGTACAATGTTAAATGAAATCTTAACAAGAAATTAAATAGTAAAAAAGTTGTTTTGAAGTCTTTCTTACTTGTGATTTCAGACCAAATATTTAAAGAACCATGGTAAACAATATAGGGAGCATGTCACAAGTTGTCACTGAACAAATCTGTGAATATAAAACCAACTTTACCTCAATTTAAATCTTCTGGAGGAAGTCTTACTTTTAGTTTTGCTTGATTAAAGCTATAAATTATTAGATCCATTAAGAAATTTTTTTTTTCCCATTGTCTACAGAAGAAACCACTGTTATCCAATAACATTAACCAATCTAACATAACACCTACCATTTTATTATTATTATTTATTATTATTATTATTATTAACATAAGCTGAATAGTATCTTGCAAAGTGAGTGAAAAAATATGTACTGTCATTATGGCAAAGACGAAAGAAATTAGTTATTTAAGCTATTATGTTTAAAAGTATGTTGAATATATGTTTGAATGTATCTTATTGAGGTAAAGTTGGTTTTCTATATGCACATTCAGGCTTTCTCCTTAATAATATCATTTCAGAAAAGGGATTATTTACAAATTCTAAACGGAAATCTTATTAGCAGCCAATGACTATCAAAGTACAATGTTAAATGAAATCTTAACAGGAAATTAAATAGTAAAAATGTTGTTTTGAAGTCATTCTTACTTGTGATTTCAGACCAAATATTTAAAGAACCATGGTAAACAATATAGCGAGCATGTCACAAGTTGTCACTGAACAAATCTGTGAATATAAAACCAACTTTACCTCAATTTAAATCTTCTGGAGGTAGTCTTATTACTTTTAGTTTTGCCTGATTAAAGCTATAAATTATTAGATCCATTAAGAAATATTTAATTTTTCCCATTGTCTACAGAAGAAACCACTGTTATCCAATAACATTAACCAATCTAACATAACACCTACCATTTTATTATTATTATTATTATTTATTATTATTATTATTATTATTATTATTATTAATAATAACATAAGCTGAATAGTATCTTGCAAAATGAGTGAAAAAATATGTACTGTCATCATGGCAAAGACGAAAGAAATTAGTTATTTAAGCTATTATGTTTAAAAGTATGTTGAATATATGTTTGGATGTATCTTATTGAGGTAAAGTTGGTTTTCTATTTGCACATTCAGGCTTTCAAAAGGGATTATTTACAAATTCTAAACGGAAATCTTATTAGCAGCCAATGGCTAACAAAGTACAATGTTAAATGAAATCTTAACAGCAAATTAAATAGTAAAAATGTTGTTTTGAAGTCATTCTTACTTGTGATTTCAGACCAAATATTTAAAGAACCATGGTAAACAATATAGGGAGCATGTCACAAGTTGGCACTGCACAAATGTGTGAATATAAAACCAACTTTACCTCAATTTAAATCTTCTGGAGGAAGTCTTACTTTTAGTTTTGCTTGATTAAAGCTATAAATTATTAGATCCATTAAGAAACATTTTATTTTTCCCATTGTCTACAGAAGAAACCACTGTTATCCAATAACATTAACCAATCTAACCTAACACCTACCATATTATTATTATTATTATTATTATTATTATTATTATTATTATTATTATTATAATTAACATTAGCTGAATAGTATCTTGCAGAGTGAGTAAAAATATTATGTACTGTCATCATGGCAAAGACGAAAGAAATTAGTTATTAAAGAAAATTATTCTGTTCATCAGGGCGGCGCTTATTAAATGTAAAATAATTGTTAAATATTTATTACTATTTTAAATAATTAGTTTTAAATTTTAGTTTCAGCTTAAATGATTACTCAAGTCATTATTGCTTTTATTACTATTACCATTAATAATAATATTAATAATAATAGGGGCGTCATGGTGGTGCAGTGGCTAGCACGATCGCCTCACAGAAAGGAGGTCGCTGGTTTGAGCCTCGACTGGGTCAGTTGGCATTTCTGCGTGGAGTTTGCATATTCTCCCCGTGTTCATGTGGGTTTCCTCCGGGTGCTCCGGTTTCCCCCACAGTGCAGACATGCGGTATAGAATGTAAGGGTAAGCTAAATTGTCCGTAGTGTATATGTGTGAATGAGAGTGCATGTGTGTTTCCCAGTGATGGATTTCAGTTGGAAGGGCATCCGCTGTCTAAAACATGCTGGATACAGTAAGTTGGCGGTTCATTCCCTTGTGGCAACCCCAGATTAAAGAGGTACTAAGCCGAAAAGAAAATGAATGAATGTCTTGATGAACTCTGGGAGTCCTGCAAGAACGCTTTCTTTGGCATTCCAGAAGACTTTATTAATAAGTGAATTGAGTCATTGCAGAGATGTATGGATGCAGTCCTCCAAGATCATGGGAGTCATGCGCAATATTAATTCGTTTTCCACTGCAGCATGACTTTATATTCTATACTGTGCATTATTTCTGTTCAGTGACAAGACTTTTGTCTAAGCAAAGTCAGACCGTAATGTCCTAATTAAATAATTAAAATCAAGGCATGATCATATTTTATTTTGTTAAAATAAACGTAAACTTGAGGCCTTTGCCTTTCATATAAGCCACTTCTGATACCAAGTGATCAACTAAAAGTCACGTTATTATTTGTTTTTCCTAAAACGTGGAAAGGTGACAAGACTTTTGTCAGGTAGTGTATATCGTCCATAGACTGTAAAATATATGGACGTAGTATCTGTGACGTTACCCATAGGTTTCTAAAGAGCGCAAAAGAAGCCACAAGTAGGCCCGGCCAACCGTCTTCATTTTGTATGCGTGTCATCACACCCACGGCGGGATACCAAACAAGGGCAAAGAGGCGGAGAGTGAGCGGAGCTACAGACACCAGCTGGTATTTAGCTTGGACCTGGTTCAGACACACTTTACTTTGGGAGAAATGCTTAATACTTTATCACCTGTGACTCGTTTGTATTCTGACCACTTGTGCTTGGTTGTATACTATATCAATAAAGTGTTTAGTCTTTTAAAAACACTGTAGTAACATATTGAGCCACTAAACATTGTTCTTATGACGTTTTTCAACAGGAGGAAAACGCAAATTACTTCCAAACACTTCAGATATAGTCTGTGTTAGTTAATGTAAGACTATTGATGAAATCCAGCATAACACTGTATGACAACGCTTCAGATGACTGTTCTAGAGCCTACAGCAAATCAGATTCTGGAGTGCATTACAGCTCTAAATATAAATATAAACGATAAATGATCTTAAATAAAACAAATACATGTATAGAGATGGTAGATAAGTATATAACTTTACTCACATGGGAAACGGAGGCCACGTGAATGGTTTGTGAGCACAATTAAGTGCATTCAGCATGCCATGCCATCTAATAATTGTAGGAAACAAGTCCAAAAGGCAGTTGACTGTGTAAAGCCACATAAAACAACACAGAAATATTATAAATATGTCGAGTTCAGTGGCTAATTTGCAGGATTCAGCTGAGGTGACGTGACGGCGACCAACGAGACCTAGCTGTCACTCAAGTGGCCACGCCCTTAATTATGCAAACTTAATATAACTTAATATAAAGGAAACGGATGAGTTATAAAAAAATTCACCCCCCTCACAGTTGTCATGAAGGGTAATATTAGCTGTATAACCAAAATCTTTTTTTGTACCAGGCTGTAAACACCTTTTTTTCTGCTGTGAAGTTGGCCATTCTAACAGTGGGCTCAATTGAAATTTGCTCTGTTTTGGAGCCAGGAGCGGCCACGACTAGCGGAATTTCGGATGAATTGCAGTTTTAGTTACTTCCGTATTGGTTTCCTGAGGGAGAGCGGGAGGTTGCCGCTTGATATCGTGATATAGCAAAGCCCTTCAATCATTTGTGTGATTAATTCATACTCGAGATCCTGAGAGATTTTGTTTGTATGAATGATGACTCACAGAGATAATTAACCTTATTGTTTTTATTTGAAATAATTTGTACTTTTACTTTTTTTTTATTTTTCCTCACAGAACCCTCAGACAACATGCGTGAGATTCTACAAAACATTGCCAAATCTCACGGGGTTTCCAACA
>NC_141025.1:9235000-9315000 GCF_052040795.2 Danio rerio | reverse complement strand
GGTCAGCAGCTCACGTCACTTGTGATTTTTCCCGGCCGCGAAAACATTATATGAAGACAAAAATGACATTATTAGGTGAAATATACCTTAAAAGTATTTAACATTATACATTATGTGACTCATTCAACATCATTTGGAGGTGTCAGTGTCACTGAGCAACGTGTGTGAAAGAATGAAAAGACTCGTGCAGCCGCCTTTTCTTCTCTCCTGAACTTGAAAATATGATTGACAGAATCGTAGAAATGCTGGATTAAGATCGTCTAGGGCGTCGAATTGAGATCGCGATCTTTTAACGATTAATTGTGCAGCTCTATTAAATAGCAAATCTATTTGCACCACTTTGTGGACTCATGGATTTGCCAGTCTTGTAAGAAGGTGTGTTAAGGCGCATTGTTGGCACGTTGCAGTTGTGAGGAACTGAAATAGACTGCCGTTGACCAACAAAGGCTGCATTTACACTGCAGATCTTGATGCTCAATTCCGATTTTGTGACATTATCTGATTTTTTTGGTGACCTGCTTATATCATCTCTTAAAAGTGACTCGTATTTCTATTCCTGTGTGTAATCTGTTCGCATTTTTTGACAAACTGTTTTACTATTGTTTATGACAGAAAGGTTCTCATTTGTCCATTTTTTGTATATAGATGCTTTATTAAACCTTTAGGCATCTAAAGGCTGATTAATACTTCTGCGTCAAGCGCACGTGTATGCTACGGCGCAGCCTACGCGCCGACGCATAGCCCTACACTGTGGCCGTCGACGACACATAGCGCAAGCTTTGTGATTGGTCAGCTTGGTAGCGCTGACGAGTCAGGGCGGAACCGAGAGCCGTGCAAGCAGCGCAAGCACAATGGAGCGATTGTTTATAAGTGTGGAGTCCCGTGAAGGAGCTCCGGATAGAAAGTTTTGTTTTGTGTTTACCTCATAGTTAAAGTTGTTGCACGTCCGCCGATTCCTGCCTTAAAATGAGCGAGTTTGGGCCACTTGTACATTCAGGAAGCGTTCAGAAAAAACAAAGCAGCAGTGAAGAAACTCGACACAGAGGAACATTTACACCTCACTGCCCACTAGTGTTTTAGAAGTGTTAATGCAGACCAACAGAGACAGCGCGCAGAAGTATAAATGCACAGCTACGCACGTTGCATGCGCCGTAGGTTACGCCGGTCACTTGACGCAAAAGTATAAACCAGGCTTTAGGCCCAATCCCAATTCTATTTTTGTACCCCTACCCCTTCCCCTTGGCCCTTACAACTGAGGATAAGGGGAAGGGCTTTAAAATTTACCCCTAGGAATTGGGACAGCACTACAGTACCTGCACACGTCATCATATGTCCTCGCGATTTCTTGCTTCATATAAGATCAGACGATCGCGACTGCTGGAGTGATTCCAGTTGTGGTATTTTTTGATATTTATCTTCAGGAAATCACTGAAGGCATATATTATGTTATCATAATGATCTAATGTGGCAATAAGATCGTAATACTGTGCATTTAACACAGTGACCATATTCATCAATGTAAACACACACAAAAAAAAAACACTAACATTATAGCAGACACTGTAAAAAGCTCATTGACAGCTACTAGACTTTTCTGACAGGGTATTCCAGTGTCATCGGGTGTCAGAATGTTGTAGGACTGCTGTACAGGAGTTATGATTAGGGTTCATAGATCTCGAATAAATCGTGAAATCTATCGTTTTTTTTTGTTTTTTTTTTTTAAAGCATGATGGTAAAACTTGAACTCGGTTATGAATATACTAAAACATGTATGTTTGTTGTAAAAATTTGTAATAATGACAAAAAATACTAATTTGTGGATCTTCTTACTTTCGGGTGCAGCTGTTGAGTATTCTGGGAATTTTTTCTTACCCCTTGGTTTCAATTGTGGTCCTGAAAAGTCTTCGTTTGAAGGGGTGTATACCCTTAGCCCTACGCCTTCAAGCTAAAGAGAATTGGGACACCACTACCCCTTCACAGGCACACGCAAAACGAGGGGTAGGGGTAAGGGCTAAGGGGTAGAATTGGGATTGGGCCTTAATGTAATGTTCATGGCATCATTTATGCATGTGATGTATGCACTAGTTTTAAATTAGTTTATATTGGTTACGTGGTGGACATTGCGCTCTCTCGCTCTCGTCAACATGCTTAAATACCTGTGCTATATGACAATATTAAAGCTGTTTCAGTCCTCGTGTATGAGATTTAAGGTTTGCGACTCTGCCGAAGTCTGTTCTGAAAGGAAAGTGTCAGACATGACATTATTCGCTATGGTTTTTAATGAGACGCAACTTGATTGATAGGTAAAAAAATCCAATCTACCTGCTTACACTGCAGACACGAGGACATAGATCCAATTCATATCGGATAAATTTCCACATATGAACAAGACCTGAATCTGATTTGAGTAAATCGGAATCCATGTGATTTGTTCCTGCTTACACGTACATGGGCCATATCCGATCCTCACGGGAGAAAAAAATATCGGAATTGAGTCACTTGAACAGTGCAGTGTAAATGCGGCCTAAAAGCTGAGCTGAGCACTTTAGTTATGTGCCTATGCAGGTCCAAACGCTTACACATTGCTTAACACACAGGATGTACAGCAATACACAAATATTTTTGCACATGAAAACAAATTAAAACATTAAAACAATACAAAAATGATTATTTTCTACATAAATATAAAAAAACACTGCCTCCATGCCCTCATCTCGGGGGGCTTTTTTCAGTTTATTCATGACAATTTGCATTTGTATAATGTTTTTATTATTAGTATTATTTATTAATCATATTTATATTTGTTTTAATAAAAACAAGTTTAGATTTGTCCACCTATCAGGTTTTGGAAAAGTCTGCATCACCATATGCTGCATAAGAATAGGATGTGTGTTTGGATATAACTCAGTGTTTTGACCACACTTCAGTATTATTGTTCATTTATTCGTTTGCTGGAAATTAGAACTGAATTTAGAAATGGTTTTGAAACAAATCTTGGTCACTTTATTTTGATGGCCCGTTTGTTGAATTTAAGTCACATTGCATTTACATGCCAACTAATTCTCATTAGATTATAAGTAGACTGTTTGGTTGAGGTTAGGGTTGGGGTTAGTGTAAGTTGACATGTACTTACAAAGATTGGTTTAATGCACGTTATGCTCAAAACACACCCAAAGCATATTAAGAGAATAAACACAACCCTGTTAGACCATGGGCAAGGGCGCAGAGCGTATTTTTCATCCTTAAAAAATCAAAGGTGGATTTGGACATGCCCTTAATGCTTTTGCGCCCTGCGCCTTAGACTTTGCACCTAGATCATTAAAATAGAGCCTCAGATTTCACAAGCTGTATTTATTTTAAGACTTTTATAATAATATAAATTGCACCGTTTTATACAATTACAGTGAAAGTAAACACTTTCAAGATGATTTTTTTTTTCAGTGAACATGCATTCAGAGTTTTATTTATTTTTATTTTGTGTTATATCAGTTCATATAATTATGTCATATAATTACCCACTTTAGGCTGGTGGGTTGCAGTTTATTGCTGTTATTTGCGTAAGGTCGCTGCATCTGCTAGATTAGTCTAGCTCTCTAAGCTAGTTCTGTCATTGTTGACATTTACAGTAATGAACATGTTTGCGGCTAGGTCACCTCGTTTGTCAGAAAACAGCAAAGTTTTATCTGTAACAGTCATAAATATGTACAGTGTTTATATCTATGGGTAATAGTTGCTTTCATATGCACATCTTATCCATTACTTCTCACTGTAAGAAATATAAGGTGTGTTGCGCAGTTTCAAATGGTCGACTTGCGGTGAATGTGTGACTGAGAGCCCTGAATTAGGCTGTTTTTGACAGGTGTGTTTGTGCGTCTGTTGTTGTTTTTTTTTTTTGGACGCCTTCTCATACTTTACCTTCTTATCAAATCTTTTGACCAATCAAATGCTCTCTAGTGTCTGACATGCCCCGCCCCTTTCAAGATGCTTTTCATTTGCTACTCATTTGATGCGCTTGTGCTCAACCACTCTCACTGGCAGAGCTGTATGAGAAACGAAATGCTGTTGGCAGTTTTTCTGAAAGGGGTTGAGCTACTGTATGCCCCACACTGTTTTCACGTTTTAGTTGAGATCACGTCAAATTTCAAATAAATATTAAAAAACAATACACATTTCAAATCACTTCACGGGACTTTTAAAGGTGGGAATCTTTTAGCACTTCACAATCTGATCTGACACTGTGAGTCACGATTTGATTATTTGATTCCAAAACGATTCTTGACCTATTTCTTTCAACTTTACTTATTTACAAAAAAAGTTTCTATGGTTTTGTTTATGATTGGAATCTATTATTGATTTTATTACCAAAGTCACATTCAGCATGAACAAGATCTGAACAAGATCTGAACATTGAAATGTCAGATTACTAGCAGTTATAAAGAGCAAACAGTTCTTATTCCAAAAAGAGAGCATTGCATTTTGTTTTGCTTATAACCTTCTAACTAAGAAATCTCTTCAAAGAAAATATGTTTATGTTAAAGTTATATTTGGAAATGATGTTGAAATTGTTTTTAGTTCAGAGCCAGGTGTAAAACCCTGATGTATGTTTTTACTGGGATAAATTTAATGTATCAACTGAATAAAAAATATAAAATTCAAGCTTACCCCAAACTTTTTAACACTGAGGTTTATATGAAAGTGCTCATTGTGTGAATCACTATGTCCATATACAGTGGGGCAAATAACTATTCAACACATCACTGTTGTTCTCAGAAGACATATTTCTAAAGTTTTGCGTAATAAAATGAAATGACGCAAGGAAAAAGTATTAAACACATGAAGAAAGAGAGGTGTCGAAAGGCAGTGAAAGCCCAGACAGCAGCTGAAGTCTCACAGTAGTTCTTCAGCAACCCTCTGCCCTTCCAACATCTACATTTGCAGGATGATGAAGATGAAACCAGGGTGGACATTTCAGCAAGACAATGATGCAAAACACAGCCAAGGAAACTCTCAAATGCTTTTAGAGAAGGAAAATCAAGCTGTAGAATGGCCCAGCCAATCACCTGACTTGAATACAAAATAATGAGCAGATTTGATAGACGAGACCCACAGAATCATCAAGATTTTGACGCTCACACCCAAGAAATGCTGGTGACTACATTTCCCCCCCCCCCCCCCCCCCTCCATTTGTATTGTTTGGGTTGTCAACAGCTCCTTTAGAAATTAAATTCCCAGGAAAATACATGACGTGTTCAATACTTAATTCCCTCACTGCATATTACCATTAAGAATAAACAGATTGTACATTGATGTCTTTTTTTAAAATCTTTTTTTCAGCTCCTGAACAGTGTAAGTCATTGTGAAGAAAAGTTAGGATTTACACATGAGGAAATCATCATTTGGTAAGTAGAATTTTTTTTTCCAGAAATGTTGCTTTTTTTTCTGACTACACTTGTCCACTGGCTATCCCAACATTCTGATCTGAATCACAGTTTTTGCTCTTTATTTTGATCATTTTAGTCTGCGTGTGGCGTTGCTGAACGAGGTGAAGGAGGTTCGGGCTGCGGGTTTGAGAGCACTGAGGTATCTGATCCGTGACAGCAGCATCCTCCAGAAAGTTCTTCAGCTGCAGGTGGATTACCTGATCTCCAGGTGAGTTTGCACACCTGATTCGGTTCTTTGTCTTCTTTTTCCTCATTTTGCAAAACACTTAGGGTCAAATTTGTTTTTTTTTTGTTTTGTTTTTTGAGAAGCAACAAAAATATCACAAATTACTGTGATTAGTGCTGAGCAATGATCAATCGCAATGAATCTACCTAATTGAACCATATGGTGGCCGGATAGTGCAAAACAACATTACAAAGTGTCAAACACTTTTACGAAGCTCACGACAAATTTACATTTTGAAAAATATTTTTACAGATCATAAGACACAATTACATAGGAAAAACGACTTTACCAAGGATGAAACAAATTTACAATTTGAAAAAAAAATTAACGAGACGCAAAATACTTTTACCAGTTCCAAAACAAATTTACAATAGCCCCTTTCACACATACAGACCTTTCCGCAATTTTCCGAAAAGGTTGTGTGTGTGAACAGGCCCTTTTTGTAAATACCGGCAAATTCATTCTGGCTATTTTCCGGAAAGAGAAGTTGTAAGATTACCAGTAATTTGCCGGAACGCTCCGCTGTGTGAATGCAGAAGGAAGATTGCCGGAAAGAGCGCGTGCACGTCTAGAACGTGCTGACGTGAGACGTCTGTTTTAGCCAATCAGAACAGTCAGACGCATTCACGTCCGCGCGGTTTATGAAAATAAAAACCTTTGAATATTTTTCCAGACACATTTAGATGCTAGATGTTAGTCAGATAACATTTATATGTTTCTTCTTAATGCCAACCGTGTAAATAAATATCGATAATATGCTTATGATAAGCCGTTGTTTGTTTATCTTCAAGCTCTGCGTTACGTGTACCCGTGAGTCAGCTGGTGAGCGCCATCACACACACACACACACACACGCACATCATGAACATCTCGACATGCGAAAGTGTTTCTCTATATGTTTTCATCGAAGTTGGTCACAATACTGATCCATCCAGAGTTTGTAATGTAGTCAAATGTTTACAAATACAAGCACAGCCGTTTAGAGCTCATTTCTGGTTAATGATGTCAGAATTTAAAAGTATTTTGGAATGGATGTGTGAACAGTCTTTTCCGGAAAAATTCCGTAACGTCCCCGCCTGTGTGAACAGCGATTTTTTTTTTTTTTTTTTTTTTTTTTTTTTTTTTTTTTTTTTTTTTTTATTTACCGGTAAAGTCGTTCCGTAAATTTTCCGGATATTTACCGGTATCTCTGTGTGAAAGGGGCTAATGACAGATTCTTCACGGAAAGGGAATGTACCACATATTTTGAAACCTATTTTAGGGTCAATATTATTAGCCCCCCTTAAGCAATAAATATTTTTTGATTGTCTGAAGAAGAAACGATTGTTATACAATGACTTGCCTAATTACCCTAATTAAGCCTTTGAATCGCACTTTGAATCTGAATGCTTGTATTTTGAAAAATATCTAGTAAAGTATGGCAAAGATAAAAGAAATCAGTTATTAGAAATGAGTTATTAAAACTATTATGTTTAGAATAATAGTTGGCGGGAAAGGGTCGCTAATAATTCAAGAGGGCTAATAATTCTGACTTCAACTGTATATAGTTATTTTCCTACCTGTAAATAAGGAAAGTGAAATAAAAACAATAGAATAAAAATATAAAACAAACTGTGCTTTAAGCATCTTCACTGTAAGAAAAACACTTTAACTACAACAGTCCTTCATTTAAGAGCAGTGAGGGATTTTCTCTTTAATGGTTTCTCTTCCACATTGGATTCTCAAGTTGTTTGTTTATTACACAAATCAGGGTTAATATGAATAATCACTAAACACCGCGAATTGACCATTAAAGCGCTCACATTAGGATAACGTCAGATGTATCTGCTCGGCTTGTCTCTGAGGCTTAGTGCACAGTGTGCGAATGAGACCGAATGCTGCCCGCATGCTGTGTGTGCGTGCGCTGGAAACATGCGGTCTCAATCGCGCTTTTAAAAACATGTATGATTGGAATGTACATCAATGAATAATTTGCATCCCGTGCAGCAAAAGTTACATTACAGCACATGCTTTGTCATTTTCACGTGAAACTGAGTTTTGCAGAGCAACAAATGTGTGCAACTGAAAAGGGGGTGGTATATGATGCAGTAATTGTTTTATCTCGATTAATGGTTTTTCATAATCGTTAGAAGCCAAAATCGAAACTGAATTTTCGATTAATTGCACAGCCCTAATACAGTATACACTTTATGTGCATATTTGGACATTTTGTGCTGTCCGCAATGCACTTTTGCTCATGCAGGTCAGTTTAGGACCATGATCTTTTCACACTGGAAATCGGATATTGGCCACATTTATAACAACAATGTGAACAGCCATGCAAAACAATCAGATCTGAAGAAAAAATCAGATTTAAGCACTAAGCCTCACAGTGTTAAGGTAGCAATTTTCAAATAGACTAACGGGTCCGGGTCGGTGTCTGTGCAGCACATTTATGGGTCTCTTTGGGTTTTAATTTTTGGAGTTGCGAAGATCTCTACTTTCAACTTAAGCTGAATATTGAGTAGGGGGTGGGGCTTTATTTTTACGCATCAGTGCCTCATAGCAAACTAACGGTAAAAAGGGCGTGGTTAAGAATGATGACGTCAACTAAAGGATCCAAACTCCAAAATGGTCAGACTTTGAATAAAGATTACCAAAGCAAACTTGCATTGATGAATTGTTCACCTAAAGAATAACAATGCGCTAGCTGTTAATTCAGTTAATGTTAATTTTGACTTTAAAGTCTACATAAACCGGAATCTGCCGCTGTTTTTTATTTATTTATTTATTTATTTTTGTAATAATATATAATTGAGAAAACGGTGGCTCTGGCTTGTTTTTTACTAGTGTTAGCTGATTGGATTTAGTAAATTTCATTTAGAAAGATCAGGAAAAGGGTTTGGGGAGAGTTATTACAACCTAACAGACTCCTCCTCCTTACCATTTCTGTTTGTTGTCAAAACTGACAGTTGGAGGGTTGTGGTTAAGTATGTTCAAAGAGCTTAGAATCACCAAGAGGCGACACTCAATAGACATTCCATTGCAACAGCAGCGCCCAGCAGCAGCCCCAGATTCCGCCATTTTGGATTGAAAGCGATTAGCTGTCTATTGGATCTTATTGCTGTTGCGATGGCAAGCAGCTGCTTTATTTATTTATTCATTCATTTAAAAAGTGCATTAAAACTGGGATACAACCTGAAAGATGACAATACAACACTTACTATCACAATCATCAGCACTTTTAATAGTTTATTTTACAGACTTAATATGCTCTTGTTCTATTTTCATTCCAAAATGGCCGCTGCGCCATCTAGTGGCTGTTTCCCAAATCGCACTAGAGTGTCGCCTCTCTGTGCTTCTATGCCCTTTGGTATGTTAGCCACGCCCAATACCTCAGACAGACGTAAGCTGCATCCCAAATTGCATACTCATGCACTATTCAACGCCATTTTGTAGTATAAACAGTGTAAGTAGTGCGTTCACACTGGAAACTCTAACAATAATAAGTGCACTTTAATTACCCGGATGATGCACTCATTCAGCCGCTAAAATGAAGTGTGTAATGATGGACACTTCACGCACTCAACGACCGTAGGTTTGCTCACGTAGCTGAAGGGGCGGAGCTATCTCAGAATTTCACTGAAAACAAACAGGAAGTGTTACAGATTTCAATCAAAGATTATTACGGCAAACTATTTATTATTTCTTGATGACATGCTCAGATGAATTGTTCACCACAAAACCAGCAGTGTGAGCTAACAAAATCAATATGCTAGTTTTCATTTCATGTCTACTTTAAGCTCTGAGTTGACAAATGAACCTTATCAAAATCATTGCTAAATGATTCTAATGTTAAATGCATATTCTGAGAAAATTGCAATATTTTCTGACTTTAGATGCATTTAAACATGTTGTAGAGGACTGTTGCATAATGTTAGGATAAATGAAAATACAATGTGACCTACTTTTTAAAATTTGCTTCTGAAGAGCTTTTAAATGTGTTTCAAGTGTTGGTTTTTGTGTTCAGGTGTATTGACATTCAGCAGAGCAATGAGGTGGAGCGAACTCAAGCCCTCCGATTGGTCAGAAAGGTACGAGTTTTCACTGTAAATCACTGTATATCGTGATGATGCACAATATTATATCATGTCAACTTCAAAAAATTTTACCTCTTACCAACAGGGAAAACCACTTACAATCAAGAATGCATGATTATATGGTGTAATGGCTTCACAGTCAAACAATGTCATTATAATGGAAGTCAATGGGGTTGAAACAGCCCCGAACATAATGAAAGGGTAGTCAATTTGAGTGTATTGTTGAAAATTTTAAGATTTTTCAAAATAAGATTTGTCTCCAAAAATCATCCCATTTGTTGAAACACAGAGAAATTGTGGGCAAATTAAGCCTCATAATCACCCCAGAGTGGATGAAAACACCCCCAACAGCACCCAAAGGTTCAATGATTTAATTTTTCAATCTATTTTTGCCCACTCAGATGATAACGGTGAACGCGCAGCTCTTTCCCAGCTCTGTGACCAACTCTCTGATAGCGGTGGGTAGTGATGGGCTGCAGGAGAGAGATCGCATGGTTCGGGCCTGTATCGCCATCATCTGTGAACTTGGTAAGTTAATAGAAACCTTTTGTTCATTCAAGCTTACATCATTTTTTATGATTCATACTTTTTATTTATCTTTTAGCAATATCAGTTTAAAATCTTTAACTTTTTAACCTTTCCTTCACCCTACCCCAACAGCATCAGTTTGTTATTAGTTGTTACTATCATTTACATTTACATTTACATTTAGTCATTTAGCAGACGCTTTTATCCAAAGCGACTTACAAATGAGGACAAGGAAGCAATTTACACAACTATAAGAGCAACAATGAATAAGTGCTATAGGCAAGTTTCAGGTCTGTAAAGTCTAAATAATCCAGATCATAAATCCAATAAACACAAATAATAATAAAAGCTCAAAAAAGAAACAGAATCAGACTATTTAGTTTTCGTCGGTAGAAACTTGTTTGTCACGAAAATTATCACAACGAAAATTATTCAACGAAATTAACACTGATTGCACACACTTAGGGTTGTTATTGAAGGTTGCTACCGATCACACCAACACAGCAAAGTATCACAATATTTTCCGTGGCAATACTATAAATGCCCATATCGATATATTACAAACATTTTATTATACGATTTGTTTAAATATTTCAATACATTTCTTTACAGTCCACTAGATGGTGGTGTTGAAATTGTTAGTTTTTTTTTTTTTTTTTGGTTAGTGGGTCATCTTCGGTAGTGCTAAATAGGGCTGTGTGATTTGGGGAAATATCTAATTGCAATTTTTTGACAGATATTGCGATTTTGATTTGATTTGCGATTTAATTTTGTAGTCAAGCTTTAGCTCAATAATCTGTATCATAGCTTCTTACTGTTAAAATGAGTGTGAGTTAAAAGCTTGTGCTTCATCCCACTCCACTTTTACTTTTTGTTAATGATATTTTATGTATTATATTTTTGTTTGAAAATAAATAAATCAAATTAAATCAAATCAAAAATGGAACTGAAAAGATGTTTACCTACTCCAACATTTATTCAAATTTGTTTTTAAATATTCACAAATAAAACACTCATTTTTCTCTAGAGCAAACGGTAAACACAGATACAATGACCTTACCTTTCTGTTTTCAAGTTCAACTAAAATTAGGGAAATAGTATAAAAGCAAAAAAATCATAATTATAAAAATTAAGGGCGTGAACCTACACTGGTCTCATGGTTCGGTTACAATTATTACGCCATCAATTTGGTTTAGTTTGGTATCTCGGTGCATTGACGATGCTTTTCATACATAAGTAGATTTTTTCTTCACAACACAAGAATTTTTTTTATTAAAAATCTATAAATATAATAATATTTATATATTATTTTTAATACAATTTTGTCCTTTAATACAGCAGTCAGATTTATGAACTGTATCTTTAATTTGACCTGCTCAAAGAAAACTCTCTTTCTGAAACTCCAGCACATGCACAGAAGACAGCACGAGCAATTATAGCAAATAAACTAACGTAAATATTATCCTGCTTGCTTTTTGAGCACTGTCAAGCGAGTTTTTACAACTCTATGATTGGTCGTTGTCTTCACCCACACAACAGAAAGGGCTGCGATTGGCTTTAGAAATAAAAGCGCTGCTCACCGATGAGTGACGGGGGAAGAACAGCCAATGTTACAATCTATCTCAGGTAATCCTTAATACACACAGTGGAGAAAACTCGCACCTCAGGCACGCTCGTGTCTGGATGCACAAGTATCGCTTTAACAGCCGAGAGGAGGGGAAAAGTTACCTCACGAACACGCCAGCGGGTCAAGTGTGAGATAGAGAGGCAGAGATGGATTTTTACAGCATTTCTCCATAGTAGTGAAATAGCAGCTCATGTGCTGTGCCTTCTTCAGTGTCAGTGAAAGACAGTCCAGCAAACTCACAAGCAGTTGAACTGTACCTTTTTAGGAGTAGGAGCGTTTTATTTACTTGTCCTGGCCTCCTTCACCATAGTATTCTACTGCGACATCACGCACAGGAGATAAATGACGTTAGTACATAACCGGTTATGATCTATTACTGAACCGATATTGAACTGTCTCCATCTGCATCGCAGTGCACCGAAGAAACAATTAATTTTGACACCCTACTAAAAATACAGAACACTCAGCAAACTATCATGGCTCTGAAATGGTAATTTGCTGTTGCTTGCTACTAGATTGAGTGTCACTGGCAATACTTTCAGTTGACTTTTTAGTAAGACACTCCTCAAATAGCCGCTTGTGGAGCTTTTTAAGGTGATGATTGTTGAATTTTCTCGTGGTGTAGCAACAATTCTTAATAGTCACCTGTTTTTGTTTGTTGTCTGTGACCAAATATTTCAAAAATATTCCCATATTACAGATGTCCTGTTGTTCTTTGATATTAATTCGTCTATTAATGCTTCTGAAGTGGAAAATGCCATCAGCCCACACGTTCGCGCTTTCCTGCTTGTTTTTTTTTAAATATATTTTTTATTGTAGGAGTTCCACATAGTTTGGTTGCACAATTCTGATTGGGCAGAATGAAAGTGTGCTCACTCAATTGGCTAGTAAGACTATCACACACAGATGGCAGTCATGGATTTGCTCTTAATGGGGGAAATTAAATAATACATATATATTTCATATCGCAGCCTCTTGTGATTAGAAAATCGCAACGTTTCAAATCATGATTGTGATTCGATTTCGATTAATGTCACAGCCCTAGTGCCAAACATGGCAACATTGTGGAAAGGTGCTTGCTACATTTTTGACAGGTTTCAATGAAGGGGTTGATTAAGATTGTCTAATCTACATCAGTGTGAAACGAGCTAGGCCTCAGCTCTTGCCGATATCACCACCTGCCTTAGATATACAAATCGTCAATCAACACAACCTTAGTAGTTTGTCATGTACACGTTCGTTTGTTTGATTTGGTTTGACTCTCTGTTGTGGTCCAGCACTGAAGAACCCAGAGGTGGTGGCGCAGCGAGGAGGTCTGAGCACCATCCTGAAGAACGTGATCGACTGTCAGCTGAGCCGCATCAACGAGGCCCTGATCACCACCATCCTGCACCTGCTCAATCACCCTCATACGCGCCAGTTCATACGCGCTGATGTTGAGCTGGAGGTAAACAAACACATGCTCATGAGGATTCCCATTAGTATTTGGCTTTTGGTCATTCCCTGTTGACATCTTCTCTCTGCTGCCCATATAACCAAAACAAATATACTGTTGAAATGATTGGCCCTCCTGTAAATTTATTTATTTATTTATTTTATTTTTTTCCAAATGATATTTAACCATTATCATCCTTAGCGCGACAGTCCATTACTGGATCCTAACTGCCTCACGTAATTTCCGCCAATGTTCTCTGTCCCGGTCAACTGCCCACCAATTCCTTATTCCTAAAACATTGGCGTCACTGCTAATGCAGTCTCGCCATCTTGGTTTAGGCCTTCCCACTTTTCTTTTGCCTACCGGGTCAGTGCTGAAGATTTTTTTTGGAATGGCATTTTTATCCATGCGTATGACGTGTCCTACCCACCTTAGCCTCGCAAGTCTGATATATTTAACTAATAATGTTTAACAGAACAAGAAATTTTTTCACAGTATTTTCTATAATATTTTCTTTTCTTCTGGAGAAAGTCTTATTTGTTTTGTTTGGGCTAGAATAAAAGCTTTTTAATTTTTTAAACCATTTTAGTGTCAATATTATTAGCCCCCTTAAGCAATGTTTTATTTCAGTTGTCTAAAGAACAAAACAATGTAATGCAATGACCTACCTGATTACCCTAGTGAAGCCTTTAAATATCACTTTAAGCTCTAGAGAAGTGTCTTGAAAATATCTAGTTAAATATTATTTACTATCATCATGACAAAGATAAAATTAGAATTATTAGAAATGAGTTATTAAAACTATTATTCAGGAGGGCTAAACATTTTGACTTCTACTGTATGTTAAACAAAACTAAAATTATATAAAATATGTTTGTTTTTTTCCTCCAGCAAATCCTTGCACCTTACACTGACTTTCACTATAGACACAATCCTGAAACCGCCGAGGCACAAATCAAGTAAGTTCTAGATTTTGATGCACACTGCAGTTTAAAGTTTCGGAAGGATTATAGTGTTTTAACCCTTTGACAGAAGTCTCTTATGCTCACCAAGGCTTAAAATGTTTAATCAAAAATAAAGTAAATCTACTGTGTCATTTATATTTATATGCAAGAATTATTTAAATAAAATAACAACAATAAAAAATTATATTTATTATCATCATTATTAAGCTGGAAGGGCATCTGCTGCATAAAACATATGCTGGATAAGTTGGTGGTTCATTCCTCTGTGGCCACCCCTGATTATTAAAGTGACTAAGCCGAAAATAAAATGAATGAACGAAATATCATTATTTATTATAATTTAATATTATTATACATTTTTTGTCCTATTTATATTTATTTATTTATTTAATTTTATACTGTGAAATTTATATTCATTTTAATTTAATTTAGATTGGAGGTTAAAAGGACATTTAAGTTACAGTAAAAGCATTTATATTGTTTTTTAAATCTCACTGTTGAAAAAGCACGAATGGTTTTCAGCATTGATGATAATAATAGCCATATTTAGTCATTCATAATTAATAATTGTGAATAATTGAGTGGCATATCAGCATTTTAAAATGTTTTTGTAACCAGTCACACTGAAGACTGGAGTAATGGCTGCTGAAAGAATTGCTCAAATAAAAATTAATACATTTTTAAAACCTTTACTGTATTTTTATCAAATAAATGCGCCTTTGTGAACGCAAAATAAAACAATTTAAACATCTTTATACATTTTTATTACCAGAAGTAGATGTAAATTGCACTTAAACGTTGCACCACTTTAGTTTACATATGATCTCTGATTGATCTGCAGTGTCCTGTTATCATGTGCATTATTGTCAAAAATGTTTTATGATTCATTTTGTTTCTCAGGGAGGACAGAGAAGCTCGTTTTTTAGCCAGTAAAATGGCCATCGTGGCAGCGTTTCGCTCATGGTCAGGTATGAACTCTAATGCATCTTCATTTTAAAATGACGAAAGAATCCCTCGTTGCTTCTTCTCTTCATCCCTCGCTTCTGCTGTTCTCCTGCAGGTATTATAAACCTGTGTAAATCCGGGAACTCAGGGGTCCAGTCTTTGATAGGCCTGCTCTGTATACCAAACATGGATGTCAGGGTGAGTTATTAATACTATAACTGCATAGGCTATCATGGGAAATAAGTTTGTCAGATTCTGAATCCTTCATCTGCAGGGTTCGCACGGGTGCTTGAAATCCTTGAAAATGCATGAATTGTGTTCCATTTATAATTTATCTTTATAAATAATCACCTATTTAAATGAAATAAAACCATGTTTTTGCTTTTGCATGATGACTCAAAGTGAGTTATTTAATTCATGACTGAACGAGCAAGTTTTGAACGAGCACAGAAAGGCTAATAATTCTGACTTCAACTGTATGTCACCAGAAAGCCTTATTAGAAGTTCTGTACGAGATCTTCAGATTGCCTGTCCCATTAGTGACTGGAGATTTTGAGGAAGCCTTGCACAGCGTGGGTAAGACACGCCTCCATTCATAAAAATGCCTCACTGGCTGCTACTCTTACAATCTTTCAGTGTGGGATGTGTTTCATGATGTTGGTGCCGTTCAGATCCCAGCAGGTTTCAGGACAGCTGGAGACTCTCTGACGGGTTTGTTGCAGCAGAAGCCAAAGTCATATTGCCTCACAGAGCGCGATCCAGGTGCGTTCGATTACAAATTTGTGCTTAACCTTTCTAAATATCAAAAATGAATGATGGGGTTTCCATTCAACTGAGCGTTACGTTAGTAAATGTCCTGCTTGAGACCACGAAGTGAATTATTTTGGCTTTTTAAGGATTTTCTTCTGGTTATTGACTTTTTTTGGTAAATTGACATGTTTTCCATTAGTCCTATTTTTCAAATGTCAGTTTAAAAATGACTTTGGGGACAACAGGAACACTTTAGCAATACACTAATACACTTAATTGAAAATGTATTACACACATAGGCATCGCTTTCTTGAAAAATACACTATGTATTGAATAACTGCAGGTAAACTATGTTTATATGTTATCCACCCTATATACATTTATGATTTTGAGTGTAATTTTATAGCATGCACCTTTTGTAAAGCTGATTTGGAACAATAATTATCATAAGCTAACTTAAAGGGCCACGAAACCCCCTTGTTTCAGCTGGGTGTTTTCACACCTCTACTTAAAGTCAGGACAGTGGGCGTGTCCAGCTCTGTTTAGGGGGGAGTGTCGGAGGAGTAAAAGAGGGGTGATATCAGAGTGTCGATTTGGGCATGTACTGATTTTCAGAGTCAAAACACACACACACACATTGGGGAGAAAGTGACTGTGTTTACATGGACATCAGTAATCGAATGATTCGACAAATTATTAAATGGTGTTCTTTAACTGCAGTTTGGCTCTTTCATTCAGGAATTTCATTCACACCCTTCGTGACAAACGAGATATTTGATTCGAGGAACTGCTCTAAGCATGTATTTTTCATGCAATGTTCGTTACCGCAAGGCGAATGAGAGAAAAAAAACCTCTGCGTTTCCCGGAAACTTAGATGCACTCGGCAGGTAGCGTCAGAAAGCCGTGTGTGTTATTCCGGTCACAAATTGTGGTGACAAAATTCCTACACGATGGTAAGTTTGATTGTGGTGCTAACATGTTTACACTCTGTGTAATAGTTAGATCGATACAAACTAACTTTGCCATCTGAATAAACAAAGGCCACTGGTCGCTCACTCACCAAATCTGTAGAGACAGGACAATCAACACCAACTAGAGCCGCGTCTTTGTTAAGAGGAGGCGAGCAGCAAATCCAAATCACACCATTTCCAGATGAGAAAAGCTCTTGGGTAAACAATGTTCCTTAGACGCGTATTGTTGTGGAGCGTTGCATGCACTGTAATCCACACGTGAGTCCAGCTGCACTCTCATAAAGGGAAAATGAAAACAAAACCTTCACCGCAGCAAATTATAAAAGCAACACTGCACACTTGTTTTGCCAACACAACGTGGCGTCTCTCTGCCGTCTAAACACTGCAACATTAATGAATATTAATGAAGTTGCACAATAGAGCGCGCTGATTGGTTTGAACCAAGCCTTACCCATGCATTAATGCAGCACACTCGGAGACTTCATAAGGCACTCCCAGGTACAGACGTACAGTCTACATGCTGGAATACACGCTAAGATCTCATGGCCGTGACGCAGCTTCAAAAATTCGTTTCAAACCGTAAGTACGAATTTGCTCGAAATAACGCCAAAACAACCAATTTTCACTTTTTAGTGAGATATATTTGTCCTAATAGTGTTTATAGCAGTGTGGGACACATCAAAAATGTGTTTTGGTGTTTCGTGACCCTTTAAATTGAATTGAATTGAACAATCACACTCTTTGAGGGTTATTTGAAATGTATATTCTGGGATATTCTTAGTGAAATGCTCTTTCTTTTTCTTTTTTCACCAGACCAGACCTCATGGACAATTATCTGGCTCTGCTGCTGTCTGCTTTTATCAACAGTGGACTTCTAGAGGTGCATACTCACTCTAGACGTGTTTTTGCTTTAAGTGGATTTGTGAGGGTTTTTATTGCTGATGTTTTATTGGTTTGTTTTTGTTCAGGGTCTGGTGGAGGTCGTGACCAGCAGTGATGGACAGATATCTGTGAGAGCCACCATACTGCTTGGAGAACTCTTGCACATGGTACAGCATTACATTATGACACTATATTTTTTACGATAATTATCTATACATGTTTGCTTAAATTAAAACAACAAAACTAAACCTATTTTATTATTTTGTTGTAGTATTTATAAAATTTTTCAATTAAATATAAATTGTTAATAATAAATAAGTATAAAAAATATCTAATTTAAGCAAGTTTGCCAGAAATATTTCTCATTTTACATTTAGTTTAACTCTAAACATATATATATATATATATATATATATATATATATATATATATATATATATAATATATATATATATATATATATATATATATATATATATATATATATATATAAACTACTAATAAAAACAACAGCACAAATTAGAATGATTAAAATGAAAAGTAATTAACTATAATTAGAATAGTGTACAAATACTAAACATTGGCTGCTTAATACAATATCAATAAACTTTTTTATCATAAGCAACAATAATGTAAACCAGCATACATTTTGTAATCTTTTACGATCTTTATTTATTCTAAATATTCCCTTTTGATTGTAAATGAACACAACTTTGCTATAAAAAAAATACTGATGTGGAATTTTCTATTTTGGCCTTTTGTTTCTTTGGTACCAAATATATCACAAATGTTGACCCCCACTTACCGGCCACTTTATTAGGTACACCTGTCCAACTGCTTGTTAGAGCAAATTTCTAATCAGCTAATCACATGGAAGCAACTCAATGCATTTACACATGTAAACATGGTCATGACGGTCTGCTGCAGTTTAACCGAGCATCAGAATGAGGAAGAAAGGTGATTTGAGTTACTGAATGTGGCATGGTTGTTGCTGCCAGACAGGCTGGTCTGAGTATTTCAGAAACTGCTGATCTACTGGGATTTTCACGCACAACCATCTCTAGGGTTTACAGAGAATGGTATGAAAAAAGAAAATATCCAGTCAGCGGCAGTTCTGTGGATGCAAATGTCTTGCTGATGCAGGAGGTCAGAGGAGAATGGCCAGACTGGTTCCAGCTGATAGAAAGGCAACAGTAACTCATATAACCACTCGTTACAACCGAGGTCTGCAAAAGAGCATCTCTGAACACACAACATGTTTAACCTTGAGGCAGATGGGCTAAGGCAGCAGAAGACCACACCGGGTGCCACTCCTGTTAGCTAAAAACAGGAAACTGAGATACAATTCACACAGACTCACCAAAATTGGACAATTTTAGAAAAAAAAGAAAGAACTTTAGAAAAATTTGCCTGGTCTGATGAGTCTTGATTTCTGCTGTGACATTCGGATGGTAGGGTCAGAGTTTGGTTTCAACAACATGAAAGCTTGAATCTTGCTGCCTTATATCAACGGTTCAGGCCAGTTCAGTTCAAATCTGCAGCAACTACATGATGCTATCATGTTAATATGGACCAAAATCTATGAGCATTTTCAGCACCTTGTTGAATCAATGCCATGAAGAATTAAGGCAGTTATGAAGGCAAAATGAGCTCCGATCTGATACTAGTAAGGTGTACCTAATAAAGTGGCCGGTGAGTGTATATCTCCATCAGTCCGTTTCATTTAACTTAACTTAAATAAAATATTTTAAAAAGTTAAATAACAATAGTTTACATAAACTAAAAAAAAAGAAAAGTTGTATGCAAATTATGATTACATTACTGTAAAATATTAAACACTATTGCAATGAAAGAGAGACCGTTTGTTCTTAAACAAGTATATAAAGCTTGAACTAAATGTGGAAATCTTTAGAGATTTTTAAGGATTCTAAATTCTCCCTTTTTATTTTAAATGAACACAACCTTGCTATAAAAAATGGTAAAACATTTTTGTTTCTTTGAAAAGGTTGCTATCCTTTTTCATATTTTGTCTGTCATTTGGTTTCAATTAGTAAATATACAGGTTTTCTTTTAATGGACAGTCATTTTTTTCTTCGCCATTTGATCCAATTGAGCCTAGACACATTATATAATAATTGTGGCACACACAACAGTATTTATGCACACATATACACTTGTTTATTTAACAACATACTTAGTTTACATTTTAATTTATACATAATATAGGTGTATATACAATATTGTATAAAGTAATATACCTGTAAGTGCACTTGTATATTGTAATTTTTTATGTGCTTGTTATTTTTTTATTCCTTTTTTTATCAAGTGTTTTTGTCCTGTCACTAAATCTGTTGCACTGTGGACTTCGGTCACGAAAACAAATATCTTGCGTATTTTATCAAACAGTACAATACAATAAAGCTCTTTCTGATTGATTCTGCTGTAGAACGTACTTGACGTTTTATCATGTTGATCTGTGTCTTCATCTTGATTGGTCTGTCTTCTAGGCCAATACGATTCTTCCTCACTCTCACAGTCATCATCTGCACTGTTTGCCAACACTGATCAACATGGCTGCTTCCTTTGACATCTCTCAGGAGAAACGGCTGTGAGTGCGACTGTGCACACACACACACACACACACACACACACACACACACACACACACACACACACACACACACATATATACAGGGACACTGCATAGGTGTAATGTATTTTATACTGTAAAACCACTTATGATATGACTCTACCTCACGCCTACCCCTAAACCAGGGGTGCCCAAACTCGGTCCTGGAGGGCTGGTGTCCTGCAGATTTTAGCTCCAACTTGCTTCAACACACCTGCAGGGATGTTTCTAGAAAGCCTAGTAAGAGCTTGATTAGCTAGCCCAGGTGTGTCTAATTAGGGTTGGAACTAAACTCACCAGGACAATCTGTGACAATGAATATCAAAAGACTTTGTTAAATGTGAATTTTAAGCATTTGGAATTAGAGGTACACGAGGTGTGACCCTTTAAACCACCACAACAGAGTACAATTAGGTCATACCAATGTCATTATACAACTTTATGTCCCTGTAAACCACATATACCTGTACTCACACACACTCATCCACTCTCCAGTGTCTTACGGTGCAATTTGTACATTTTAATGGTGTGTTTTGCAGGCGTGCCAGTGCAGCCGTGAACCACCTGAAGCGTTTCCATGAAAAGAAGCGCCGGGGCCCCAAACCTTACAGTCTTTACCTGCATCACATCCTGCACAGGACGTCCAGCTCCTCTCACAGGAGGGACCAGCAGCATCATCGGCCACACAAGGACATCTATATTATGAAGGTATCAATGCTGCCCTTGGAGGAAATCTCAGATTAAAAGGCTCTGAAGCAGGGGTCACCAATCTCGGTCCTGGAGGGCCGGTGTCCCCGCAGGGTTTAGCTCCAACTTGCCTCAACACACCTTCCTGGGTGTTTCAAGTATACCTAGTAAGTCCTTAATTAGCTTGTTAATGTGTGTTTGATTAGGGTTGGAGCTAAAATCTGCAGAACACCAGCCCTCCAGGAACAAGTTTGGTGACCACTGGTCTAAAAAAAAAAGAATTGAGAAATAAGATGCTTCTTAAAATAAAATAATATCTATTTTTAGGAACATTAACTGGATAGTTCATCTAAAATCACTCTTACTATTTTTTTTCTATTCTAAAAAAAGATATTTTGAAGAATGTTGGAAACCTGTAGCCATTGGCGTCCATCGTATTTGTTTTTCCTACTATGGATTTCAATGATTGGAATTTTGCTCTGTAATTTGGGACACATAACACAGGAATGAGACGAGTTGGAATCTAAAAACTGACATTTGTCACACACTAGGGCCACTTCTGGAAATATTTTATACTATTTACACTTTGATTAATGAAGCCTATGAAGCACTTTAAACTGAATGAGACAATGTCTTTAATTATCTGTGAACCAGTTCAAAACTCTGTTCCAAAATTTCACTTGGAATTTCTGAAATTTTCATGTTTTGCAACACCTCCTCTCCTCGATTTGGTATCACATCTGAGGGGGTTCTACAGAATTTTGGCTGTACTGAATAAGCACTCTCTTAAAACAAATTAAATCAAGTGTACACTTTTTATTTTAGCCACGTGTAAAGGCCTGT
The DNA here is from genome assembly GCF_052040795.2 of Danio rerio. Lineage (NCBI taxonomy): Eukaryota > Metazoa > Chordata > Actinopteri > Cypriniformes > Danionidae > Danio > Danio rerio. Next base: position 9,292,992 of record NC_141025.1, on the reverse strand, counting down.
GCACACTTAGATGTTTTTTTGCTTGCGTTTTCTGTCAACGTTTAACGCCTCGCGATTAAATAACGGGCGTCAATGTGATCGTGCACACCAACGTGCAAAACGGCAGGCGCAAAAGTGTCATTTTGAAAAAACGCCTCATGCTTGTTTTTTTTGTTTTGACGCGCCGCGTCAAAATGTTCTCCACCAATCAGATCGGCACTTTTGCTCATGTGCACGGAGCTGCTGAAGTTACAGTAAACACAGGGCTCGAAATTGCGACCATTTTGGTCGCATATGCGCCTGAAATTTGATCCATGCGACCTCAAAATATGTTTGGGAGCATTTTTGCGAGTGTATAAAATTGTTGTGTGCGACCAGTTTTTACTGCAAAATGTTCACCACATGCGCGGATTCGGGAGAAATTCACGCAGAATAAATAACAAATAATGACATCTTACTAGTGATCATGTGCTGAATGTTAATCCACCATCTACACTTTTTCCAAGAGTGCATAAAAGACTCCGTTGGCGTCAGGTCCGCTATGAAAAGTCTTTTCAGGTAACTGTTTGCCACATCTAGCACGAGAGCTTTTGTTCAATCCTTCATATAATCGCCAGATGCTGTCTGCCGTGCAAGGGGCAGCTATATGTCAAATTTATGAACATGGAGCTGCTTATTGCACTGGTGAACAATCATTTCTTCATCGCTAGAGCTAAAGCTGCTGCTTGAACTATCCATGCTTGTTCGAATCACCAGTAACTTTAACAATAACCGTATGAACTTCCTCTCCTCCTTTTCTTCTGTGTTATAAGTGGGTGTCAGAAGCTTAAAGTTGTGTAGCGCCATCTAATGTCAAAAGAGTGAATTTGCATACTTTTCAGCTTGACGCCAGTGAAAATCTATTTGGTTTGAATACTAAAAAACGACTCGTAAAACGCTGACGATAAACGCTAACAAAAGCGTCCCGGTGTGTAGGAGCCTTAAGGGTTCTCATCAAATAAACAACAAAACATCAATCACAACAAAAAAAAATAGGCATTTTAAAGTTAGAAGCAAAATAGTCTTTGAAAAATGAAAAAGTCAGCGACCACTTATTTAGAGCACTTGAGAGCGATGCAGAAAGTCCTTTTGATGTCCTGTGACTCCTTAGAAGAGAGGTGGTTGTTTGTAGGACAGCAAGTTGCCCTTTTTAAGTGAGATTGTTGCTCCCCGAGATGTTGGTTAACGTAGCTCCTCCAGTGAGAAACAGCAAGCCAACCTATGCGACAGCAACATATAAACAGTCCTTCTAAAACAAGCAAACAAAAATGACATAAATAACTGCTTACACACAAAACATTAAATAAAATACACATATACTCACGATTGAGCGATAACTTCGAAAGTGCTCAACCATTGGACTAAATGTGAAGGCCGGTAGCGAAAGTGATCCATGTGGTGGCCACTTTACCAAACACTCCTTCATACTCTATGGTAAGTGACTTTTTATACAGGTGCAAATCAACCTAGTGCCCCTGGTGGTCGGAAGCAGTATTACATGTCCACATACCAAACAAAACACAATGCAAGAAAATAAATAAATAAATCAGAAAGTAATAGTAGTAACATTTAACATGTTACAGTTTATATTGATATAATAAGATACTTAAACAGGAGAGTTTGTTGTTTGTGTGTGTGGTGTAGGACACTGAAGAGGCGCTGATGATGAACCTGAGGGACAGTCAGATCCTCAATCACAAGCAAAACCTGGACTGGAACTGGATTTTGATCATCACTATACTGAAGGTAAAAACCCACATTTAGTTATAAACAAATGTAATTTTATGTTTAGAAAAAATGCATGTTTTCTTTTACCAGTTCACTCAGTATGCAAGACTCCATGCATTCAGAAAATTCCCTTCTTGTGTACAGTATACATATTATTCTGCTTATTTCAGAAAGTATGTGTAGAATGTCAATACAGTCGCGTTAAAGTGGAACTATTGTGCAAAAATCATTTTTTTAAAGGGATTAAACGTAGTTGTGTGGCAAATTTCTGTGAATATAAAAAGCTTCTATTAGTAAAAATTTATTAATTTAATTTGTTTATAATCACACTTGATAAAAATACTATGCAGAAACACTTTGACTGACATTGTCCATTTGTACATGTCATCATAGGGAGAAAGCCCCACCCATTAGTGACCATTTTTCCCTCATTAGCATAAGATGTTAGTCTTGTTTTTGAATCTGCCACTATGCTGACACAGACATCTGTAGCTCCGCCCTCTTTTAAATAGAGCTCAATCTCATTTGAATTTAAAGCAAATGATGCTGAAAATTCAGCTTTTCGCATCACAGAAATATAAATATATTAAATTATAAAGCAGTTGTTATTTTCAATCTTCTTACTGGTCTTTTGTATGACAGAACAAGTAATATATACAGAAAAGTAAAGCAGTCAAGATACTGCAATTCGCTACCAATCAATACAGAAATTTTTAAAACTTCAATTTCCCGCTAACATTTGAGCACTTAAACAGCGCTGATTTAACATTGTGTTCACATGCTCAACAGAAATGACTGTGATTGGCTGTGAAGGTCATCAATTCACCGAACTCACCGCTGTTTACCCAGTGTAACTACAGATACAGGGACACTTAAGTAGAGGTCTGCATTCCCGGAGGAGTCGGGGACCCGACCAGAATAAATTACCGAAAAAAACACGGTAGCGGTCAGTCACTCTGATGTAATTTGAATGGGAGCGGGCGGTCTTACAATATAGCGCCGCGAGCGAGAGAGAGCAAGGTCATCCGCCGCGGTGTGCTGTACCAAAGACTATAGAATACAGACACTTGGCTGAACTGTGTGTGTGTGTGTGTGTGTGTGTGTGTGTGTGTGTGTGTGTGCGTGTGTGCGTGCGTGCGTGCGTGCGTGCGTGCGTGCGTGCGTGCGTGCGTGCGTGCGTGTTTGTGTGTGTGTGTTTGTGTGTGTGTGTGTGTGTTAGTGTGTGTGTGTGTGTGTGTGTGTGTGTGTGAGCGAGTGCATCTGCCGTGGTGCTGTGTGTCGACTGTGGACTCTGTAGCGTCAAGCTGGATGTTTTTTGAAAGGCAAATATAATCGCTATAGATTTTTCATTCTTCCTTGGCCCTGTATGTATCTGTTATGTGTGTAGAAAGAATCTCAATCGGTAGTTGGCAGATATACTGAGTGGATATATTTGTAAATCGGACTTTAAAAGAGTCAGTGCCTCACCAGCCACAAACCTTACCGCACGTCACACGGCACAAGAGGCAAACAAAACTGACATTAAGCCTTCAATCCTTGCACAACCTACACTTTTATCTGTTATCTCTCTCTCGTAATACTCAATTTAAACATGAGATTTTGGAAACAAGATCTAAATTTAGTGGGAACGGTCTGGTTGGGTAGAAAATGGGGCAGGTCGGGCAGTGGGAGAATAAAGGCTGAATATACAGCAGGAACGGTTGGGTGCAGAATAAAACCTGGCGGGAGCAGAACTAAAAATTCCGTCCCATGCAGATCTCTACACTGGAGCATTTCAACGTCGATCAGCTGGTTTGTCTATAAGCTGACATACGAGCGATCCGCTGATGAATCGTGGCTTAAAAATGCTCCAGTGTCCCTGTATCTGTGGGTACACTCAGTAAACAGTGGTGAGTTCGGTGAACTGATGACCTTCACAGCCAATCACAGTCATTTCTGTTTAAGAATGCACTCAACAGCACTCAAATGTTAGCGAGAAATGGACGTTTTTAAAATTTCAGTATCGATTGGGAAAGAATTCCTGTATCGTGACAACCTTAGACCATTGATAATCCCATCCCCCAACCCCTTTCTTACTAACTCAATTACCAAAATAAGAAAAATGAATATATATATATATATATATATATATATATATATATATATATATATATATATATATATAAATAGAAAGCAGTTGTTTTTAATAGTTCACCATACACTGTTGTTGTTCATTTCTAGTGGCCAAACGTGAACCTCAAAAACATCAAGGACGAGCAGATGCACAAGTAAGAGCATCTTAACATCAGACATGAGCTGCAATGTCTTGCTAAGCTCTGACCACAAGCTGCATCCCTAATGTTTGTTTATTTGTAGGTTTGTGAGGAGGTTGCTATATTTCTATAAGCCCAGCAGTAAGCTGTACTCTGCTCTGGAGTTGGATCACGCCAAAGCCAGACAGCTCACAGTCGCAGGCTGCCAGTTCAACCAGTTCCTCCTGGATTCAGAAGAGGTAAGAAAGGGGAACAGACCAAATAGAGGATATACTATATTTAATGACTAATACACTTAATAGAGGATATACTATATTTAATGACTAATACACTTAATAGAGGATATACTATATTTAATGACTAATACACTTAATAGAGGATATACTATATTTAATGACTAATACACTTAATAGAGGATATACTATATTTAATGACTAATACACTTAATAGAGGATATACTATATTTAATGACTAATACACTTAATAGAGGATATACTATATTTAATGACTAATACACTTAATAGAGGATATACTATATTTAATGACTAATACACTTAATAGAGGATATACTATATTTAATGACTAATACACTTAATAGAGGATATACTATATTTAATGACTAATACACTTAATAGAGGATATACTATATTTAATGACTAATACACTTAATAGAGGATATACTATATTTAATGACTAATACACTTAATAGAGGATATACTATATTTAATGACTAATACACTTAATAGAGGATATACTATATTTAATGACTAATACACTTAATAGAGGATAGATTATATTTAATGACTAATACACTTAATAGAGGATATACTATATTTAATGACTAATACACTTAATAGAAGATATACTATATTTAATGACTAATACACTTAATAGCGGATATACTATATTTAATGACTAATACACTTAATAGAGGGTATATTATATTTAATGACTAATACACTTAATAGAGGATATACTATATTTAATGACTAATACACTTAATAGAGGATATACTATATTTAATGACTAATACACTTAATAGAGGATAGATTATATTTAATGACTAATACACTTAATAGAGGATAGATTATATTTAATGACTAATACACTTAATAGAGGATATACTATATTTAATGACTAATACACTTAATAGAAGATATACTATATTTAATGACTAATACACTTAATAGAGGGTATATTATATTTAATGACTAATACACTTAATAGAAGATATACTATATTTAATGACTAATACACTTAATAGAAGATATACTATATTTAATGACTAATACACTTAATAGCGGATATACTATATTTAATGACTAATACACTTAATAGAGGGTATATTATATTTAATGACTAATACACTTAATAGAGGATAGATTATATTTAATGACTAATACACTTAATAGAGGATATACTATATTTAATGACTAATACACTTAATAGCGGATATACTATATTTAATGACTAATACACTTAATAGAGGATATACTATATTTAATGACTAATACACTTAATAGAGGATAGATTATATTTAATGACTAATACACTTAATAGAGGATATATTATATTTAATGACTAATACACTTAATAGAGGATATATTATATTTAATGACTAATACACCTAATAGAGGATAGATTATATTTAATGACTAATACACTTAATTACACTTAATAGAGGGTATATTATATTTAATGACTAATACACTTAATAGAAGATATACTATATTTAATGACTAATACACTTAATAGCGGATATACTATATTAAATGACTAATACACTTAATAGAGGGTATATTATATTTAATGACTAATACACTTAATTACACTTAATAGAGGGTATATTATATTTAATGACTAATACACTTAATAGAGGATATACTATATTTAATGACTAATACACTTAATAGCGGATATACTATATTTAATGACTAATACACTTAATAGAGGATATACTATATTTAATGACTAATACACTTAATAGAGGGTATATTATATTTAATGACTAATACACTTAATAGAGGATAGATTATATTTAATGACTAATACACTTAATAGAGGATATATTATATTTAATGACTAATACACTTAATAGCGGATATACTATATTTAATGACTAATACACTTAATAGCGGATATACTATATTTAATGACTAATACACTTAATAGAGGGTATATTATATTTAATGACTAATACACTTAATAGCGGATACACTATATTTAATGACTAATACACTTAATTACACTTAATAGAGGGTATATTATATTTAATGACTAATACACTTAATAGCGGATACACTATATTTAATGACTAATACACTTAATAGCGGATATACTATATTTAATGACTAATACACTTAATAGAGGATAGATTATATTTAATGACTAATACACTTAATAGAGGATATACTATATTTAATGACTAATACACTTAATAGAGGGTATATTATATTTAATGACTAATACACTTAATAGAGGATATATTATATTTAATGACTAATACACTTAATAGCGGATATACTATATTTAATGACTAATACACTTAATAGAGGATATACTATATTTAATGACTAATACACTTAATAGAGGGTATATTATATTTAATGACTAATACACTTAATAGAGGATAGATTATATTTAATGACTAATACACTTAATAGAGGATATATTATATTTAATGACTAATACACTTAATAGCGGATATACTATATTTAATGACTAATACACTTAATAGCGGATATACTATATTTAATGACTAATACACTTAATAGAGGGTATATTATATTTAATGACTAATACACTTAATAGCGGATACACTATATTTAATGACTAATACACTTAATAGCGGATATACTATATTTAATGACTAATACACTTAATAGAGGATATACTATATTTAATGACTTAATTACCTGAGGTTCGCGGTCACCTGTTTGCCTTGTTCGTACAGAGATCTGCGTGGGACACACACACACACAGAGCGCGAAAGAGATGCACAGCACCACACACACACACACACACTCTCTCTCACTCTCTCTCTGTTTCTCTCTCTCTCTCTTACATACACACACACACACAGAGACGCACGGCACCACGCGGTCTCTGTGTGTGTGTGTGTGTGTGTGTGTGTGTGTGTATGTGTTTCAGAATAAAGCGTGGGAGTGGTCGGTAACTTAAAAGAGAGCGGCTGTGCGGTCTTACAATATCGCTCCTGAGCGAGCGAGCATGCGCGCCCGCATCCACGTGGATGCTGTGTGTGTGTGTGTCTCTCTCTTACTCTCTCTTACTCTCTCTCTCTCTCTCTCATTCATTCACGCACACACATAGAGTGAGATAGAGCACCAAGCGACACACAGACAGCATGCTCTCTTATTTACACACACACACACTGCAAGTGACTTGGTGCACGACTCGAAATCTTACCTTACCTCTCTTTCACTCTCTCTCCTTCACACTGTCCCGTCATGACAATTACGCATACGCATTTGTAGGCATTAAAAAAATAATATTTATTGTTTAATACTTGTCTCCTATTGAAGTGCATTGTTTTTATGACGGTATAACGGTATTGAAACTGACACCGTTGCTATTTTAAGATCCCGCGGTATACCATATTACCATATTACTGCCCAAGCCTAGTATCTGTGTCTGTGTCTGTGTGTGTGTGTGTGTGTGTGTGTGTGCGTGTGTGTGTGTGTGTGTGTGTGTGTGTGTGCGTGCGTGTGTGTGTGTGAGAAAAAAAGAAAAGTTTTGTTTGAGAAAATCATTGTGAAAATAAAATCTTTACAAATTTTCTTAAGCAGCTCTGTGTGTGCAGTCTTCCCTTTGATGTTGCATCCTTACCCCTAGACGGGGCGTAACAAAATTAAAGGATCCTTGTCAATGCACTGATTGACTGTCTTGTGTTTTTGTAGGACGGTCAGTCGTATTTGGAGGAGCTGGTGAAGGATATTGTCCAGTGGCTCACATCGTCTTCTGGGCTCAAACCAGAGCGCAGTCTCCATAGCAATGGCCTCCTCACCACCCTCAATCAGCACTACTTCTTGTTTCTGGGCACTCTTTCTGCACAGCCACACGGAGTCAAGATGCTGGAGAAGTGTGGTGTATTTCAGTGGTGAGAGAACACACACACTCATTATTGCGTACAGTATAGTAGTAATAATAATAGTAATAAAATAGATCAAGTATTGAATTCAACAAAGTTTAATACATTTCTTTGAATATGACTTTTTCAAACGGTCAAGTTTGGAAAATTAATCTGACATTTTAACATAACTATTAAGTGTAAGTTAAATGTTAAGAATAATAAGGACTTTCATGGCGCTACATATGCCTGGGTATGAATTACAAAGGCGCTTGATTTAAAATTAATGGTGCTTTTAAAGGTCATCGAAGGTCCTTGAATCTGATGTTCATGAAAGCGTGGGACCCCTAAAGCTGTTAATCTTTTGATCTTGATGTGTTTTGCTCAGTCTGTTGAACTTGTGCTCGATGAAGAACCAGGATCATCTGCTGAAGCTCACAGTCTCCACTCTGGACTACAGCAGAGACGGACTCGCTCGAGTCATTCTGTCCAAGATCCTCACGGCGGCCACTGATGTAAGATCACAGAGATACCATTGTTCTGTTCACTAAGTGAAGTTTATTTATAAACTAATTTCGAGAGAATCACGTGATTATGATTGAACACGGCTGGTTATGCATTAGCATGTATGATCCACCAATCAGGCCATTCCTAAAAGAGCCAGGGTTTCTCACTACAGTCATCTTCGATATGAAGAGTCCCCCCTTCCACCCCTACTCCTCCACCTTTCCCTTCTTAGGGAGGCACAGTGGTCCAGTGATCAGCATTGTTGCCTCACAGCAAGAACATCACCGGTTCTAGTCCTTTAACAGGCCGGCTGTCGTTTCTGTGCGTAGTTTGCATGTTCTTCCCGAACTCTTGTGGGTTTTCCCCGGGTTCTTCGGTTTCCTCCCACATTTCAGATACATGCACAAGTGAATTGATCAGTCGAAATTTAGCCCTACAGTCAAACTCTCATCCAGCAGCATATTCAATTCAATTCAATTCAGCTTTATTTGTATAGCGCTTTTACATGTAGATAGTGTCAAAGCAGCTTCACATAAATGGTCATAGTAACTGAAACAGTGTAGTTCAGTTTTTAGTGTTTAAGTTCATTTCAGTTCAGTTTAGCTCAGTTCAGTGTGATTTAATCATTACTGAGAGTTCAAACACTGAAGAGCCAATTCATCGATGCATAGCTCTGCCAATCCTGAACCATGCGAGCCAGTGGCGACAGCGGAGAGGGAAAAAAAAACTTCACCTGATGGGAGTGAAGAAAAAAAAACCTTGAGAGAACCAGACTCAGTTGGGCACGACCATTTTAATTTCTCCGCTGGCCAAAAGTCTTGTGCAGAGCTTCAGTCACCACGGTGGAGGCTGGAAGATGGCCTCAGCATATCTCTTCATAGCAATCATTTTAGTCATCAGCTCTCATCAAGGGAGGAGTTGTGAGATCTACCTGAGCTCAAAGCTCCCCTCTTGTCCTGCAAACGAGAGGTAGCCCAGGGCCCAAGGACCTTTTGAGCTCAGGGCTCTCTGAGCATGCCAAACTTGCTTATAATCAATCATCAGCTAAGTGGGAACTCTTGAAACATATAAACATTTTCATTATCAACAACAAAAAAACAATTTATTTTAGCTTGTTGCTCTGGAAGCTTAGTATGAGGTAATACCATTGCTAAAACTTTGTATTACATAAAAGTTAATTATTGATCATTTTAAATCAGACCAAGTTATATACAGCTGAAAACTGTATTAGCTTATTAGCTGTCCAGTGAAATAGTAATTGTATTTCAAAATATCTGCAAATACAGAGAGACTATTTTTTTAAAACACAATAGCTATGTTTCCATCCACCTATTTGCGCAAATGCGCATAAAAAAAACAGATGATGGAAATGCCATGATGCGCATAAAAAACGTATGCGCCTAACTGGGTAGGATAAACTTTTTATTCTATAAGAAAAGATGTGCATAAACTGCAATGGAAACACTTTTACTGCACAAACTCCAGCCTGCGCATTAAAAATGGTCATGTGATTTTGTTAAAAGAGATCATGTGATGCTTAAAATGTGTGTGAATGGATAAAACGTCAGGCTGAGCACATTATAAAACATCTGAAATGTTGTTTTGGTCATTATAAAACGCCTTACCATTTCAATATTAATGTTATTATATTATTAATGACCTCCAGAATCAAGAGCGCCTGTGCTCCGCGTCCGACACCTTCAAACGCCACTGCGCGCTCACTGCTTGTCAGGATTGTCTTTTGAGGTGCATTCATTTAGAAAAGATTGATGCAGCTTCTCCTACTGCAGCAAATGCAGTTTTTACTGTTGATATTTGGCGCCAGTTAATCAGGAAGTGACGATTTTGTTCGCTTTGACTCGTTGGATGGAAACAATGCTTCATTCGCACAACTTTTATGCGATAATCCAGTTTTGCGCATGAAGTTTATTCGCATTTTTGGAGGGAAACATAGCTAATGACTACATTTACATGGACATCAGTAATCGAATTATTTGCCTTAATCTGAGTAAGACAATAATATGATTAAGGTGTTTACATCATGAGTTGCTTTTTGAATGTTTCTTTCATGACATAGATAGATTAACATCACGGTATCCACATTTCCTCCGGAATTTCATGTATTTTCGGGTTTATCATTTTAATTCAATGACTTTAACTGCAGTTTGGCACTTTCACTTTCATTCAGGAACATTTCATGCATGCCCCCCGTGTTAAACGAGATATTGGATGGGAGTATGAACTGCTGGAAGTGTGTTATTTTAATGGAGTTTGATACCGCACACACAGAATTGTGCAATGCAGGTGTCTGTGGTTCTTCACTGACTCGATAAGTGCAGAGAATAGTCAAATAGCCGTGTGTGTATAGACTATCCTTTCACAAAATGCGGTGAAAATCCTACACGACGGTAATAGTTTGATTGCGGTGTTTACATGTTCAAACTGCACTTCAATAATGCGTTTACAATATGAAAACTCCACCTGTCCTAATTTGATTTCTCTTTAGTTCGATTATGACCTTAATCAAATTTAATTAATCTAAAACCACTGTTTACATGGTAAACTCTTAATCAGAGTATTGTCTGAATTACAATAAAATTGTCCATTTGGAAGGTAAATGCCTCAGTCTCAAGTGTTTTGCAGTCTTCCAACAGGAAAACAACCCTAAACATAAAGCCAAGGCCACAATGGAGTGATTTAATATCAAACATATTAATGTGTTGGAATGACCCAGTCAAAGTCCAGACCTAAATCCCATCGTGAATCTGTGGCAAGATCTGAAAACTGCTGTACACAAACGCTCTCTATCTAATCTGACTCCGCTTGAATTGTTTTGCTAGGAAGAATGGGCAAAGATTTCAGCCTCCAGATATGCAAAGCTGGTAGAAGCATATCCCAAAAACTTGCAGCTGTAATTGCAGCTTCCACAAAGTATTGACTCACAGGGGCTGAATACTTTTGCACACTGCTTTTTTCAGTTTTTTTATTTGTAAAAAAAAAAAAAAAAAAGAATTTGTGTATAATTTGCTTTATATGTCACAATTGTATGCCATTTTGTGTTGGTCTTTAACATAACATTCCAATAAAATAGATTTATGTTTGTGTTCATAATGTGAGAAAATGTGGAAAAGTTCAAGGGCTATGTGTACTTTTGCAAGCCACTGTAGATTTGATGAATGACTCAACCTAAAATTGATGGTATTTGTTGTTTGTGCTGCTTCAGAACTGCCGCTTGTACGCCACCAAACACCTGCGTGTGCTTCTGCGTGCCAATGTTGAGTTCTTCAGTAACTGGGGGATGGAGCTGCTGGTCACGCAGTTGCACGACCACAACAAAACCATCTCAATGGAGGCGCTCGACATTCTGGACGAGGCCTGCGAAGACAAGGTGATTAATGAAGATCAGTAGCTAATGCCATTTCTAATGTTACGATCTGTTAAATGCAAATGAAATCAGAACTAACCATATTGATTTTGTTGGCTCACATTGCTAGTTTTTAGGTGAAAAATATATCTGTGCATGTCATTAAGTAAACAAATAGTTTGCTCTTATAATCTTTAATTGAAATCTGTAAATGCACTTCCTGTTTGTTTTAAGTTAAATTCTCAGATTACTTCTGTCTGAGGTATTGAGCGTTGCTAACATACTTAACCACGTCCCTCTACTGTCAGTTTTGACAACAAACAGAAATGGTGAGGAGGAGGAGGAGTCTGTTAGGTTGTAATAACTCTCCCCAAACTCTTTACCTGATCTTTCTGAATGAACTTAACTACATCCAATCAGCTCGCAGTAGAAAAAAACAAGCCACGCCCACTGTTTTCTCTTTTAATATTCCATACCTCAAGGAACTACGTCACAATGCGAAAAAAAATAACGGTTGCAACTTCCGGTTCATGCAAACTCTAATCGTTTATGAATGACGTAGTTGTGTTTGCTTGTTTTATGAAATGTTATTAATTATTATTAATGTTCATTCAGGCCAATCTGCACGCTCTGATCCACATGAAACCAGCTCTGTCTCATCTGGGGGATAAAGGCCTCCTGCTGCTGTTGAGGTAAAACAGCCTTGGTTTTCTGTTATGCAGTGGGCTTTTTGTAGAAATGCTTCAGAGGCTGATTTATTGTGGTTATTGTTAACTGAAATTATTAAACTTTTTTTTTTGGGGGGGGGGGGGGTAGTGTCATTAAAATAAAGGTCAAATAAAATATGAGCATATTTAAAATTAAATTAAACCTTTTTTCTCCATTTTAGATAACATTTACGAACATTTAAAAATAGAAAGTAGAAATTTCAGTTGCGTTTATTTTAAAAATACTGAATGCTAAAATAATATATTGTGCAGCCCTGACTTGAATATAGGTTAGTTGTCTTTACATCTTTTCTGTCCTTGGTTAAAAACTTGCTCTCACATTGTTAAAATATGAGCGTATATAGAATTAAATTAAACCTTTTTTTCTCCATTTTAGGTAACATTTACAAACATTTAAAAATAGAAAGTAGAAATTTCAGTTGTGTTTATTTTAAAAATATATATTTTTCAGTGTTTACTATTTGTTTTGATTTATTTTAGTGCACAGTTAAATTGAAAGACTTGTTTAAATCACTGTTAACGGGATTCATATGGTCATGGAAAACCTGGAAAAGTCATGGAATTTTGACATGGCATTTTCCTGGCCTGGTAAAGTCTTGGAAAAGGGGAGTGAATCTAGAATAATATATAACAAATAAATTACAAGCATAGATAAATAAAATATAGTAAAGATAAAAGTAAATAATTGTTTTCCGGTATTCAATATTCAGCTACAGATACTGAATAATTAGCACTGCATAGTCTTCATTGTATAGCATTTAATCTTCATTAAAGTTACAAGAAATGTCTTGTGGCCGGATGTTTTAAAATTTGAATTATTGGAATATTCACCGTCACAGGCCCTAAAGGTACAGTTCCGCAAAGATTAAAATGTCCTCACTATTTGCTCACACTTCACTTGTTTTAATACTATAGTAGTTACTAAATTATTATCTTTTTGTGTTCATTAAAAAAAAAAAACCTCATAAGTGTTTGAAACAAGTGAAGGGTGTAAATAAAATAGTAAGTAATTTTTGGGTGAACTATCTTTTTAAAAATGCATGCAGATGATGAACTTTTACTCCATTATGATTAAACTCTATATTAAACTATAATCCCAACATTGCATATCCTGCGATGTGACTATTGCGGATGCACACATTGCGATATCGATGCTGAAATAATATATTTTGTGCAGCCCTGACTTGAATATAGGTTAGTTGTCTTTACATCTTTTCTGTCCTTGGTTAAAAACTTGCTCTCACATTGTTAAAATATGAGCATATATAGAATTAAATTAAACCTTTTTTTCACCATTTTAGGTAACATTTACAAACATTTAAAAATAGAAAGTAGAAATTTTAGTTGTGTTTATTTTAAAAATATATATTTTTCAGTGTTTACTATTTGTTTTGATTTATTTTAGTGCACAGTTAAATTGAAAGACTTGTTTAAATCACTGTTAACAGGATTCATATGTTCATGGAAAACCTGGAAAAGTCATGGAATTTTGACATGGCATTTTCCTGGCCTGGTAAAGTCTTGGAAAAGAGGAGTGAATCTAGAATAATATATAACAAATAAATTACAAGCATAGATAAATAAAATATAGTAAAGATAAAAGTAAATGATAGTTTTCCGGTATTCACTATTCAGCTACAGATACTGAATAATTAGCACTGCATAGTCTTCATTGTATAGCATTTAATCTTCATTAAAGTTACAAGAAATGTCTTGTGGCCGGATGTTTTAAAATTTGAATTATTGGAATATTCACCGTCACAGGCCCTAAAGGTACAGTTCCGCAAAGATTAAAATGTCCTCACTATTTACTCACACTTCACTTGTTTCAATACTATAGTAGTTACTAAATTATTATCTTTTTGTGTTTAAAAAAAAAAACCTCATAAGTGTTTGAAACAAGTGAAGGGTGTAAATAAAATAGTAAGTAATTTTTGGGGTTAACTATCTCTTTAAAAATGCATGCAGATGATGAACTTTTACTCCATTATGATTAAACTCTATATTAAACTATAATCCCAACATTGCATATCCTGCGATGTGACTATTGCGGATGCACACATCGCGATGTTAAAATAATATATTGTGCAGCCCTGACTTGAATATAGGTTAGTTGTCTTTACATCTTTTCTGTCCTTGGCCAAAAACTTGCTTTCACATTGTTAGTGGCGTGTAAGCATGATCAAAATCAATTTTACATAGATATAAAACAAATTTTAACTAAATAGATTGTTGCATTTACTATGATATGCTGTAATAATTCTGAAGGTCATTGCTTTTTTATTATAATATATTACATTTCATCATAAAAATGTACTTAAAGTTCTGGAAAAGTCTTGGAAAAGTCATGGAATTTTAGTAGTAGAAATGTGTGTGAACCCTGTATTATGTAAATTGAGTTATAAATCGTGCTTTCTGTTAAGCAGTGTACTATTTGTAGAAATGTCTTGCTTAATTATAAATCTGTGTGTGAGTGGTTTGTGAAATGAAATATGGAAATGATGAAATATATATTTATTATTTAATATAAGTGAACCATAATTGTAGAGGGGTTTAATGTTTATATTTTGGAGAGACATAACTGATTTAAAATGTTTTTATGTGTTTTATATTACTGGCCATAAACTAAAACATCAAACAAAAATTCAAAATCTTTTAAATATTCCTAATTTTTATTTAACATTTATAACTATGTTTAATGTCATTTCATTTACTTTTATTTTTCATCTTTATTTTTTTTATATTTATTTTCTTTTTATTTTGTTATATTCTACTATCATTTGTTCATTGACATTTCGCTTTCATTTTGATGCAGTTTATACATTTTAAGTTAAAATAAATCATACATCATATTTATGAAGCTTAAATTAATAAAAAAAAATTACAAATGCTACCTGTAATTTATTAGTTTAATTTGCAGTCAGTTTTAATTTACATTCATTTGTTTCTGTTTTTCTGAAAGGATAAAAGCTCTAATAAAGTATAAGTATAATATAAATGCTGCTTTGGTAGTTAGGTAGACATAATTTTATTCAATCTAATAAATAGTTTTTAGTTCATAAACTTTACATTATTTTGATAGTTTTTTTTTTGTGTGCTTCAATTTAAGATTTAAATAAAATAATGTATATTTAATATGCGAAGACCCCTTACTGATGCTTTGATAATCTACATTTCACTAACGTTTAAAAAACAAGTCATACAAAGAAAACAACCCGATTTTGTTTAATTTCCAAATGCGAATTTTATCTTACTAAAGCGATTGCTCTATAATTTGCTCATTTAATGAATGTTCATTTATTAGGCTTATTTATACGAATTTAATTATATATTTAACAGTCATATATAAAGACAAAATTATGAATCTTTTAACTATGAAAAAGTCTTCAGGTTTCAATTTTAAATCCACTTCTAATAAACAAATGTAAATATGCTGAATGTCCTAGCCCTCATTTAAATACATTTACCATCCCGTTCCCATTCCCACACGGACTGCTGATTCAGTAGCATCATTCAAACATTCGATCTCTTCTACGATCACCTAAACCCCTGTTAACAAAACCATGACACAACAACCTCAAAGCACTTTTATTGCTTTATTATTGCACTAGTGTGCCTCACACAGGTGAGTGGGCTTGACAAACCACTTGTAGAAGCTGATACTTTAACGGACTCTTGCACCTGTTTTGCACGTTGACACTTTCTTACAATCACTCCAAATCTCTTAAACAAAAGCAAAAACTGATGAAGTTTGCCTCACACAGGTGAGTGGGCTTGACAAACCACCCGTAGGAACACTCTGCCATGTCAAACAAAATCTCCTTCCTTACTCTTGCACTTATTTCTCTAAAAACTAATAGTTCTCTATGTATAATTAGCACTTCTTGTGTCTCTGTCTGTCAAATGCATCTCAAACGCATCAGCTAAATGGTTTGTAAGTTACTTTTTCTCTCTCATATCTGTAGATTTCTGTCCATCCCGAAAGGCTTCTCCTACCTCAACGAAAGAGGCTACGTCAGCAAACAGCTGGAGAAATGGCTCAAGGTAAAATATCAACTTTTAAACTCTCTGTTTTTCTTCCTCTTGACTGCAGTTGTAGTAAACTGTGTGTGTTTTTGCAGGAGTATAATCTGAAATATGTGGACATGATTGAAGAGCAGTTGAATGAAGCTCTTACAACATATCGCAAACCTGTCGACGGAGACAACTACGTCAGGCGCAGCAACCAAAGGTCTAATCACAGCTCATATTCATGCACATTTAGTTTGAAATATGTTTGCAAATTGCTATAACTATTGCACAAATAACAGGTTGGTTCCTGGGGCTCATTAATTTTTGTTATTGGTAATAAATATATTATTATTTAATTTATTATTATTATTATTTATTATTATTATTTGGTAGTTAAATTAAAGCTCAAAAAATATAATTAAGCTTTTAAAAATATCTAAAATAAATGAAATGGCTTTGTTGTTTTGAAGTACAATTTACAAACCTTCTTTAAAAAAAGATGTACAATTATTTTCCATTTATTTTGACAAATTGCATAAAGCTCAACTGAAACAAGCTTGTATAATTATGTAAAATAAATCAAATGTATTTGTTTGTCATTTTGAAGTAAAATTTACTAACATCATTAAAACAGATATAAAGCTATTGATTTAATATTTATTAGATGTTTAATATTTAATAAAGATTTCATAGTGCCTGGGGCAGATTTTTATTTACATTTTTTTATTGTTAACCACATTTATTTAACTTTTTTGTTATTAAAATAAAGCTTAAATAAAATATGAGCTTTATATAAATATCTAAAATTAATAAACTGGCTCTTATTTGTTGTTTTAAAGTAAAATCATTATTAAAATCATTATTTTTTATTTTAATCATATATTTATTTTTATGTTTAATAGAGATTTAAGAGTTCTGATTTATTTTGGTTATTGTTATCTAAAGTTATTTAGTAATTAAAACGAAGCTCAAATAAAATATGAACTCATTATTATAAAATATAAAAAAAAACATTCTATTTTTTGTCGTTTTGAAGTGAAATTTCTAAACATCTTTAAAAAAAGATAGTTAGCGATTGAATTGATTTATTTTGGCTGCTTTATTTATTTTTGTAACAAAAATTTAGGTAATTTAAATAAAAGTCAAATAAAATACAAGCTTGTATAAATATATAAAATAAACGCAATTGCATTTTTTTTTTTTTGAAATAACATTTATAAACATCCCTAAAACAGGGATTAAAAAAATCCTTGTATAAATATTTAAAATAAATAAAAAAAAAAATTTTCAATATCATTGAATTAGATACGTAGATAGAGATTTACCATTAGTAATTGCATTATTGTTTCCAGAGAATCTGTTGTCACTCGCAATTATTTTTATCCCCAAAATGCCATTATCATTATTTTTTATGTACTATATATTTATTTTGTGCAAGGTTGAATTGAATGTCTTTTTTAAATCACTATTAAATTGTTTACAGAAGTAAATTTATAGATTTCTGAAATTTATAGTATTTTATGTTGATTAATATTCATATTTTTCAACTGTGTTTTACATTTTAAATACATTCAATTGTTGTGTTATTTTGTTATGTTGTCCTATTATTGTGTATATACTTTTATCCTTAATTTAGATCATTTCAATTTAATTTTTAGATGTTTAACTTGAAGTAAAATAAACATCATAATGCATGTAAAACGTTCAAAATTCATAATTTATTTAAATACTACATTTCATGATACTATATAATTAATGCATGAATATTACTGGTTTCATTATATATTAATGTGATTCTTAATTTATGCTATATATAAGTAATTATTTAAAATATTTAGATTTTTTTATAATTAATCAAGTTTAATATAGTATAATGTATAATAATTGAATTAATATTTGAATATTTAAAAATAATAATAAAATGGCCACAACAGAATTATTCAAACTTAAATAAAATATGAAATCCACAATTCATACACAATTCTAATAATCAATAATTAAATAAAGACTAATTATGTAAATATATATATAACTGCTTTAATGGCATGTAAATAATACTAAAATAATATTAAAAGGCATAGCAATGAAAAGATATATACCTTTTCATTTTGTATCTCATATTTTAGGTTACAGAGGCCAAATGTGTTTCTCCCGGTGCATTTATACGGGCAGCTGGTCCATGATAAAACCGGCTGTCTGCTTCTGGAAGCTCAGGTATCTGATAATGCACTTGCTGCTCACGTAGACTGTAAAATGCTGTGTGTTTTGTGCATTTCATTGTCAATTTTGGTGTGTATTTGTTAGGGGGTTATCCCAGACCTGAGCTACACAGTGCGATCTCCAGTGCTGGATAAATGGGAAGGTGTTAAACAGCTGAAAGCAGCGCTCTGGGCTCTGGTCAGTGGTGCTTTTTACTCTGTGTTTATTGATATGCATTGTTATTAATATTTGTCATTTTGAATGTTTCAGGGCAACATTGGCAGCTCAAACTGGGGTCTAAACCTCCTCCAGGAGGAAAACGTGATTCCTGATATTATTGCTCTGGCTCAGCACTGTGAGGTTTTATCTATACGTGGGTAAGTCTACCTTTTATTGAAGTATATGGGATTATAAGTTAATGACTGTGGACGCCCTCAAAAAAACTTGCAATTTGGGGTCGGCAAGATTTATTTATTTATTTTTATTATTCAACAGTTGCATTAGTTAACTTAAAGATAATTTATTTATAATGTACTTTTTTAGGGCTGTCAAATGATTTAAACAATTAATGTAATTAATTACACTTTTTTGTAATTAATCATGAATTAATAACGGAACGTAATTAATGTAATTAATCATGATTGATTACGAAACGGCTTATTTATTACAGAAATAAAAACACAGGCATGTAAATGCCATTTGAATTTCAAAACAATCAATGTCCATAACAAACAAAAATTATTTCCATGTTGGATTCTAAGTGGACTACACACACACACACACAGACAATGTACGCAGTACAGCGCACTCAGTGAGCGAGGGATCACTTCAGATTCATCAACACGCACGATCACGTTCATCAAATTTGCTAAAGTATGGCTGTATTTTACAATCGAGACACAGCAACATGAAGAAGATGCTTTTGAGGGCTCATGACGCAGCTTAAAGGCAGAGAAATGGGCTGTCTTTGACAGCTTGTGACTTCATCTGGCACTTTTATTTACATGGACACTAATACTCCAATCTTATGATTAAGATAAAACTGATTAAGAGTCCACCATGTAAGCAGCGATTTTTGATTACCTTAAAGGATCACGCGAGTACCGAAATGCGGAGGTTTTTTTTTTCTGTTCGCCATGCGGTATCAAATTCCGTTAAATCATCCTGAATGAAAATATGCTGAAAGAGAGTAAACTGCTGAACTGCAGTTAAAGTCGAAAGATTAAAAATGAAACACCCGAAATTGCATGGAACTGTGGAGGACACGCTGGATAGCCTGGTAATGCAACATTAATTGTTTTATACTGACACTTTCCTTCTAAAAGCGCGTCCTTGGTCTTATCGAAATTTTTTGCACATTAAATACACGCAGGGTCGGCGCAAGCTGAAGTAACGCTCTAGGCAAATGGCAATCACGCCTCCCTTAACCCGACAGGGAAAAAAAAAGTGACCAGTTCGAAAGTGAGAACCGTGAGGGAGGGAGTGGGTGTAGCGGATGAAAGTGAACTTTTTTCACTATTTTGCTGCCCAATTCTGCCACCTAGGTTGGCTTTATGGACGCGCCCTACCTGAACACACGTCGGCCAAAACAGGAAAAAGAAAAAACTGCAACTGCATTATTTGTGTTATTTATTTTTTTACACATTAAATAATTCTAATTAATGCCATGTCTTAACGCGCTAATTTTGACAGCCCTAACTATTTTAAATTAAATTTTTATCATTTTATTATTTTTAATATTTAAATTTATGTGATTGGAAATTGCATTATATATATTTATTCCATCAGCGTCCCCACGGGGTCTTAAAGTCTTAAATTTCAAAAACAAAATTTTAGGCCTTAAAAAGTCTTAAATTCACTGAAATATTTTCTTGTAGGACTTAAATCATTTTAAACATGTCTCAGTTTTCCCTCTGTCCAAGTAAAGCTACCCAATCGCACCGACATCCATCCAATCACCAACAATCCATCTCAATAAAACGTACAGTTTTTTAAATATTACTTTTTTGTTGCAAAGAGATACAATTTACAATAGCTGTTTGACTTTTTTCAGCATTTTTTTTCTTAATTAAGTTCCCTAATCAGAAAAAGAAAACAGATCAACATCACTTTACATCAGGGGTTCTCAACCTATTTCACTTCGGTGCTCACTTTCTCCGATCAATTTTTAAAGGCCCCCCTAATTTCTTTAAAATGTTTGTATGAAATGCTCATTTAAACCTTTATTTATTAACACACACACACACACACACACACACACACACACACACACACACTCATATATATATATATATATATATATATGTATATATATATATATATATGTATATATATATATATGTATATATGTATATATATATATATATATATATATATATATATATATATATATATATATATATATATATATATATATATATGTATATATATATATATATATATGTATATATGTATATATGTATATGTATATATATATATATATATATATATATATATATATATATATATATTTATATATATATATATATATATATATATAAATATATATATATATATATATATATATATATATATATATAATGATAATACATATATAATTTTATTAATTAAAATAAATTATTTATTTTTTAACCAAAACAGATTTAAAAAGAACCCCGGGTCAACAGGGAGATTGCCAAAGACCAGTTTCTGCTTTAAACTGGACTGACCGATTATCTACTATTAAATATTTGCTATTTACAAATATACAGTACAATACAATACAAATGTAAAATACAGTAAAACACCATAAATCTGTTGAAACACATCGTTCTGATGGCAGTTGAGTTTGCAGCAGGATATTATTGGGAGGTCACTGACAGGAACAGTGAACAGCTCCGCCAGTGTGCGTCTGAAGCTTCTATACAAGTTCATTTTACATTATTTGACAGAAACATCATTGAGCCTCGCTAGATTTTCCTGTAGGGGCGCACGTCCTTTATAAAACACTCACAGGACATTAATCAAAATGTGGATATATTAAATAGTTCACACAAAAATACACGAAGAGAGACTTTCACTTCACGCATAGTTTGTGAATGAACAGACTTGCGTGTACTAGCCGCAGAAGCGGTCATAAGACTGTTTTTCTGCAGAGTTTGAATTAGTCAATCAGAAAACAGGAGAAAGTGCATTACTTCGATCGTTTTAATACAACATATTATAATGAAATCCAAAAATTATAGTGTAATATCGAGTGTTTATTTGAAGCGGCTCACCTGCAGGATCGCCATTGGCCATCGGTTGAGAATCCCTACTTCACATGATAGATTAAACTCAATTAATTTGGACCAAAAGTCGACAAATGTATATTTTTGATTATTTATGTTATTGTCTTTCTATGAAATAAACTTTTAATAATGTTAAACTTGTCATTCAAAAAAGAAAAAGAAACATTATGTTGAAAAAAGTCTATACCGCTAGAGTTTTCTTGTTTTGGCACATTAAAATATGCCGCTAAGCAATAATTACATTAGATTATAAATAATCATTAGTGTTTAGCTCTGTGCAAGTCTAACATTTAATTCATAGTGGTCTCGAAAGGGTCTTAAATTTGACTTGATTAAATCTGCAGAAACTCTGTTTATTTTTTATAGACATTATTTATTTATAATGTTATTTATAAATTAGCAAAATATTATATTTCAATGAGCTTCTGTATTTGTTATTCATTTAAAGTATCATGAAAGCAAACAAATATGGTCTCTTTGAAAATAATCTTGCATCATATGGCCAGTAAGTGACAGTCAGGTGTGTGTGTTTGTGCAGTACGTGTGTGTATGTGTTAGGTGTGATCAGCCGGACGCGGCAGGGCAGTGATGTGCTGAAGGCTTCAGGATGGGACTCCGTTCGTCATAGTCGCAGGCAGCAGTGGCCCGTGGTCCCCGATGAGGTGGAGGTTCCTCTGCCCAGTGAACTGTCCTCCGTCCCCAGCACTCTCAGCCTCAACTCTGAGTCCACCAGCTCACGACACAACAGCGAGAGCGAGAGCCAGCCCAGTCAGTCCATGCACACATTACTCTTCACTTCCTTTTAGTTTACTGAGTTTTACAAAATGTTTTATGCTACTGTACTTGTTTAACCTCTTAACTGTCACATTCCTGCCATCGGGAAGCTTGTAAGGGTGCTTTCACACCTGTGAATCGATTCAGTTCTTCCAAAACAGAGATTACAAATGTTACATTGTTGCTCTTTGCTCTTGGAGCGGTTCACTTTCACACTGCAAAGTTTCTAATCGGAGCAAAAGAGCTAAAAATAATAAAACTCTTAAATCAAACTGAATTTTCTAGACAAGCAAAACATACTGTCTTGTTTTAAGAAATAATATGCCAAAATTAAGTAAGTTTTTTTTCTTAAAACAAGTTAAAAAATCTGCCAATGGGGTAAGCAAAATAATCTTGTTTTTCCTTTTGACATAAGATTATTTTGCTTACCCCATTGGCAGATTTTTTAACTTGTTTTAAGAAAAAAAACTTACTTAATTTTGGCATATTATTTCTTAAAACAAGACAGTATGTTTAGCTTGTCTAGAAAATTCAGCTTGATTTAAGAGTTTTTAGATATTTGGACTAGAAACAAGACAAAAAAATCTAAGTAAGAAAAGCATTTTTTGCAGTGTAGTTCCTCTCAATCTAAACCAAATCCTTTAAAAAAGGGAATGATAAAATAAACGGATATTATTGAGACAAATTATACAGTGGGGGAAAAAGTACATCAGCATTTTTCTCAGAAAAACTATTTTTAATGGTGCCGTTGACTTGAAATTTTCACTGGATGTTGATGAAAACCAAAGAAATCCATATATGCAAAGAAAACAAATGTAATTAGTTTAAAAATTAAGTTATTTGTAATAAAATGAAATAACACAAGGAAAAAGTATCGAACACATGAAGAAGTGAGGTGTATAAAGGCAGCGAAAGCGCAGACAGCAGCTGAAATCTCTCAGTAGTTCTTCAGCAAACCTCAGTCCTTCCTCAGTGCAAATGAATATTTGCTGCTTCAGTCCAACATCTGCATTAGCAGGAGGATGAAGATGAAACCAGGGTGGACATTTCAGCAAGACAATGATCCAAAACACAGCCAAGAAGACTTTCAAATGCTTTCAGAGAAAGAAAATCAAGCTGTAGAATGGCCCAGCCAATCGCCTGACTTGAATCCAATAGAAAATACAAATCAAAGATCAGATTTGATAAACAAGACCCAAAGAACCATTAAGATTTTGTTTCATTTTTTGTTTTGTTTAATGTTCGTATTTATGGAGTTTTTACCAAAAATCTGGTTCAATTCCATGTCAAAAGCTCTTTTAGAAATATTATTCCCAGAAAAAAACATGACATGTTCAATACTTTTTTCTTCACTGTAAATAAAAGAGCAGTTACTACAAACTAGTTATAATGGAAAATAGTATAAAATAATAAACTAATAATAATAAAATAACTATAAATTAAAACCTAAACTAATGGTGTGTAGAAAATTTGCTATATATAATATAATATAATAAAATATAATATAATATTATATAATATAATAAAATATAATATAATATTATATAATGTAATATAATGTAATATAATATAATATAATATATAATATTATATTATATTATATTATATTATATTATATTATATTATATTATAAAATACAATATAATGTAATATAATATAATAATATAATATAATTAATAGAATATAATTATCAATTATATAGTTTACCACGTTTCACAAAAAGCAAAACTCTTTATATTTTTATATTATTTTGGTAATATTTTTTAAATAATATCAAAATGTTTATAGATGTTCTTAAAGAAATATGATACTAAATTTATTTATTAAACAAGTATTTACATTTTTATTTGTATTGAAATTACAATTTGTATTTGTATTTAGTTACTATACTCTCAAATTAATCAGTTTTTACAAAATTCTGTGCAGAAATGGCAAAAAATCTCCACAGATTTTATTTTAGTAAGTTTATAATTACAATACATCCATAAACAATCATTGCAATTGGGTGCTTACATCCTTTCTACAACTTCACACGTCTCTCCTACCGCAGGTTTATACTTTATGGATGATGATCGTGAGGGTTTGGACATCTACGAGGACTCCTCCCTCAGCATGCACGCCAAAACCTCCAAAGAGCGCAGCCCGTTCACCATCCTGACCCCTTCGCACCTCCGAAACCGCTTTCTCAACTCACTATCCCTCCCTAGTAAGAAAGGCCGGAGCCCGACGGACACAAAAGGCACCAGTTTCACAGCAAAAACCCCAGATGAGCTCCGGCTCATGCACTGCAACCGGAGCATCGCTGAAGTCGCAAACTCTTCTCCAGGACACTCTGAAGTCTTTTACAATGGCAGCCGAATGCCCCGCAGCCCCACAGTCAGCCTAGAGACGTCATTCGTTGGTATTAAAGCACTAGCAGAGCCGTACGCGACAGATTCTGAATCCAGGAATCAATATAAAAGAGAACGAAACAGCAGAGAGCGTTTAACCTGCGACGGTGCATCTGTCCTACCCGGCGGCGGGACTTTTAAAAGCCGCAGTCAGAGTTTTAACACGGACACCACCACTAGCGGGATCAGCTCCATGAGCTCCTCGCCATCCCGAGAGCCTGCGATGGATACAGACTGCGCCAGTCTGAACACTGTGGTTAGCGCTAGGACGGTCAAAATGCAGCATTCGCTCAGTCCTAATAATCATATTCTTCTCTCTAAGTCGAATTCCACATCGCTGGTTCCTCCTGGATCGGCGCACACGCTGCCGCGGCGAGCGCAGTCACTGAAATCGCCCTCAGTGGCTACTATTAAGAGCCTGGTGGACTGTAGTTACATGTACACGAGTCCACGGGACGCGCTGGGATACGCTACGCTGAAGCGGCTGCAGCAGCAGAGGATTCACCCATCCCTGTCCCACAGCGAAGCGCTGGCTTCTCCTGCTAAAGACGTGCTGTTTACTGACACCATCACCATGAAGACACGCAGCCTTGACTCACGGCTCACTCCACGCAGGTATGCAACATTCATTTATATTATGTATTTAGACTAGTGTGTATTAACTGGTGTGCACCGTCAGTATAGCACTTATTAGGGCTGCACAATGTTGGAAAAATCTGACACTGCAATATAGTTTTTTCTGCTGCTATTTATTGCGATGTGAATACAGTTACTTGGAAAAACTATTTGGAAACAATTGATCATGTTAAAGTGAGTGGTATGATGGACGTGCATTTGCATCAAATATGATAAACAATCTACAGGTAAATAGACAAATTCAATAAATGAAAACATACTAATTAAATAAACAGCATTCGATAGTTTTATTGTATTCAGGTAAACAGTGTAAAATAATACTATGTAGTCTTTGTTGTATGAATAATTCAATGAAAGGAATCGGTATTCATTTTTTAAAGTTACAAACAGAACAATTTTTTTATGCCTGAATGCTTTTAAAAACTGTCACAGGCCTCAAAAAAGACTTACAAAATGATCAATTGTAAACCAGAC
The DNA here is from genome assembly GCF_052040795.2 of Danio rerio. NCBI lineage: Eukaryota > Metazoa > Chordata > Actinopteri > Cypriniformes > Danionidae > Danio > Danio rerio. The sequence goes on along the minus strand of NC_141025.1, from coordinate 9,266,555 downwards.
TCAACATTGCTTATTTTGCGATGTGACTATTGCGATATCGATGCTGAAACAATGTATTGTGTAGACCTATAGAAAAATAAAATAGAAAATACTGTATTTATTTATTTTTATCATTGTATATTCTTTGTTGTTATTATTATTATTATTATTGATATTAATATCATTATCTTTTACTGTTTATTTTGTCCCTAAATGTAATTTGTGACATTTAGCTTTGGGTTTTAAGTAGATGCGGCTGTATCCTACTCAACTTGAATATGTCCAAGTAATTTTTTAATTTTGTGAGTATTCTAATATATATTAAATCATCTTTGTAATGTATATCATACTTAGTTTGTTATTAATTTATTTTATTGAATTGTTTTTATTGCCTTTGGCAATTAGTTACTATATGAAATAATGGTAGCAAATAATGTTTAGTAGCATTTTTCATTTCAAAATTAGATATGGAATATTATAATATTATAAAATTATTACTTAATTATGTTTGGTAAATGTAATTTTTTTTTCTATCTATCCATCCATCCATCCATCCATCCGTCCATCCCTTCGTCCGTCTGTCTAGCCATCCATCTGTCTATCCATCTATCCATTATCTATCTATCCATCCATTATCTATCTATCCATCCATTATCTATCCATCCATCCATTATCTATCCATCCATCCATTATCTATCTATCCATCCATTATCTATCTATCCATCCATTATCTATCTATCCATCCATTATCTATCTATCCATCCATTATCTATCTATCCATCCATTATCTATCTATCCATCTATTATCTATCTATCCATCCATTATCTATCTATCCATCCATTATCTATCTATCCATCCATTATCTATCTATCCATCCATTATCTATCTATCCATCCATTATCTATCTATCCATCCATTATCTATCTATCCATCCATTATCTATCCATCCATCCATTATCTATCCATCCATCCATTATCTATCCATCCATCCATTATCTATCTATCCATCCATTATCTATCTATCCATCTATTATCTATCTATCCATCCATTATCTATCTATCCATCCATTATCTATCTATTCATCCATTATCTATCTATCCATCCATTATCTATCTATCCATACATTATCTATCCATCTGTCTATCCATCCGTCTATCCATCCCTCTATCCATCCCTCTATCCATCCCTCTATCCATCCCTCTATCTATCCATCTATCCATCTATCCATCTATCCATCTATCTATCTATCTATCTATCTATCTATCTATCTATCTATCCATCTATCCATCTATCCATCCATCCATCCATCCATCCATCCCTGTCTGTCTGTCTGTCTGTCAATTGATTTTTAATAGTTTTATATAATAAAAAATAATTAAATATACAAGTATTTTGTGCCATTATCTATATTTTTTTTCCAAAATAAGAAATTATGTTATATGCTTGTTGGTGAATTTGGTTTAAATCATGACTTGTTCTTGACATGTTGTGACATTCACCCATGTACAAACGTGCAGCTGGAGATCAGGGTGTTTTTGCTGGTCCTCAGGTGTTCTCCTAAAAGGTATTTTGGGCCGTTCAGCTCCAGTCGCAGACTGTCCAGAACATTTGTGCCATGGTGGGTAGAGTGGATCAAAAGTACAGTGCCCTCTTTAGCTTTGACCCACAGTAGAGTTCCTATCATAGGAAGACTGTAGAGTACAAAAGAGCATCCCGTCCTGTGTGACAGTTCCTGTCCCAGTCAGTGTCCCCTAAAAACTGTAGATTCTCCATCTGTCAGTCATTCATTCACATTTCATAGTGAGTTAGTGACTGAATTTTGATGTACCTGAAAGACTTGGTCAGATATTGCTGAAAAACCGTGAACCTTGATAAGTGCTGAGCGATTAATCAAAATTGAATTGCAATCACATTTTGAAGCATGACAATTAGCTAATCACAAAAGGTTGCAATGCTAATCCAATTTAAATATATTAACATGACATAAATATGTATCCAAGCTTGATTAATATTCAGAAACCCAACCGATAATTTTTTTGGGCCCCTGTTTATTTTTCCCCCAATTTCTGTTTAAAGGAGAGAAAAAAAATTCAACACATTCCTAAACATAATAGTTTTAATAACTCATTTCTAATAACTGATTTCTTTTATCTTTGACATGATGACAGTAAATAATATTTGACTAGATATTTTTCAAGACACTTCTATACAGCTTAAAGTGACATTTAAACGCTTAACTAGGTTAATTAGGTTAACTAGGCAGGTTAGGGTAATTAGGCAAGTTATTGTATAATGATGGTTTTGTTCTGTAGACTATCGAAAAAAATAGCTCAAAGAGGCTAATAATATTGTCCCAAAAAAGTTTTTTTTTTTTTAATTAAAAACTGCTTTTATTCTAGCCAAAATAAAACAATAAGACTTTCTCCTAAAGAAAAAGTATTATCAGACATACTGTGAAAATGTCCCTGCTCTGTTATACATCATTTGGGAAATATTTAAAAAAGAACAAAAAATTCAAAGGGGCGAATAATTCTGACTTCAACTGTAGGCTTTATTCATATAGATGGTTAATAAATCTATATAATTAAAGCATCTTGAATTCTCTTCGTTTAAAGTGTGTGCTGCACACTAATGAGGACATGGAGCTGAAGCGTGACTTCACAAAATTAAATCACAAATCAAATCACAATTTTTTAAGTCAGAAAAATCCAAATTAGATATATCCCCGAATCCCATAGCCCTAACCTAGATGATGTAGTGCTGATGATAACTCTACTCCTGCAGGTCCTACAGACTTTGTTGGTGTTGTGTGAAGGCATGGGCTGGTATAAGATTCTGACGGTATAATAACCTTGGATAAAAATGTCACGGGATCACGGTATTGTGATTACTGCTCTAAAATATATTCTTTTTAAATGTCTGTGTAAAAAAACTAAGTTTGAACACAAAATATTCTATTTTGAGAAACATTTATAATATTTTGGAGCAGTTAAACATGTTAGGATAAATAATGAAAATGAATCATTGATTTCTGCTGTCTTCGATAGTTTCAAAAAGACTGATTTCTTTATTATTTAAATTGGCATCTTTGGATATCTTTTCTGCTGGAGATGCTGTTGTTAAAAAAATGTAAATAAAAAAGCGTACACATGCTTAAGGAACGGTATCACAGAAAATTTTTGCGGTGTTAAAACCTCGACTTTTCCAAACCATGGTGTACCTCGTCCCATGCCTAGTTGTGTCATTAGTTGTGTTGTGGTGAATTATTATTATTATTATTTAAATAAAAAATTACAGCCTTGCCAGTGGGTTGATCAGATGCTGATGTTTGTTTAATGTGCCATAGTCATCTTGTGACAAGGGTCCATTTAAGTAAGGTGTAATGGCTGTTTGGTTTCCAACACTTGCTGTACTATACGTGGTTGACCAATCACAACTATCTGAGCAAATTAACTGACCAATCAGAGCCAAGTAGAGTCTCTGTTAGGCAGGATTTAGAGAAACTGGACCTGAGAATTGAGATGTTTGAGCTAATATTTTGCAGTGCATGTGCTTGTGTTCACTCCTCTTACAGGTTTTTGAAAGCTCTGAGTTTTGCGTCTCTGGATAAAGAGGACTTGTTGAGTCCCATCAATCACTCCACTCTGCAGCGCTCCTCTTCCCTGCGCTCCATGGTCTCTAGCGCCACCTTCGGCTGCAGTGAGGACTACATCGGTCTGGCGCTGCCCCTGGACATCAACAATATGTTTCAGGTAAATTTTTTTGGTGGTGTAGAGTATATACAGTTGAAATTAAAATTATTAGCTCTCCTGTTTTTAAATATTTCCCAAATCATGTTTAACAGAGGAAGGAATTTTTCACAGCAGTTCCTATAATATTTTTTCTTCTGGAGAAAGTCTTATTTGTTTTATTTGGGCTAGAATAGAAGCAGCTTTTTTTATTTTTACCAATATTATTAGCCTCCTTAAGCAATATTTGTTTTCGATTGTCTACAGAGCAAACCCTCATTATACAATGACTTGCCTAATTATTCTAACTTGGCTAATTAACCATGTTAAGCCTTTGAATGTCACTTTAAGCTGTATAGAAGTGTCTTGAAAAATATCTAGTCAAATATTATTTACTGTCATCATGGCAAAGCTAAAATAAATCAGTTATTAGAAATGAGTTATTAAAACTATTATGTTTAGAAATGTGTTGAATCAATATTTGTGTTAAACAGAAATTGGAGAATAAAACATATACAGTGGGGCTAATAATTCAGGAGGGCTGATAATTCTGACTTAAACTGTATATCATTTTATTTATTACAAAACAAACAAACAAAAATTATATGATCATTTAAAATCAGATTAAAAAAAGTTCATTGCTGTGCCTCTACTGTGTATGACATGTAGTTCTGATTGCATGACTTATTCAGAAGGATGCTTTGTGATCATGCAAATTGTTTTTAACAGTTTGATGAGGTAAAGATTAAAAAAACAAATGCTAGTAGCCTTTGTGTCATGTTAATTGTGCTGTGTTTGTATTTTTTTTTTTTAGATTAAAGAAACGTCATATTTCCAGAAGAGAACGAGTCCTCCAGCTGGAGATAAATCATCAAAATTTAATTTTGGGGAATCAGATGGTACGACTTTTACTTTTCTTTTCAGAATTATTATTAACTCTCTGATGTTCCTTATATGGGAATCACACTTGTGATTTTAGCCAAACAAAAAGGGGCGAAGGCTTCTAAAATACCCTGTTTTTTTTTGTTTTGTTTTTTTGTAAAATCAATCAAATTTATAATTGTTTAATAATGTTTTTTCTATATCAAAACATCATGTTTCTCTATTGAAAGCAATATGTATTTTTTATGTTGTAATTAAAATTTTTTAGTTATTGCTGTCTAAAAAATGTTTGGTCTAAAATGACCGAAGACTATCAAAGGCTTAATGACCATAATATTAATGATTAACGTTATATATCAATAAAAATATAACCATAATCATTAATAATATTATGGTTATATTTCAATAAAAATACACTGTTTTATATCAGTTTAAGAGTGTGTAAGCTGTTTGGAAGTCTCTCATCACAAAGGTATTTATTTTATCAAAGTTATAGTAAAACAGGAATCATTTGAAATATTATGATTTAAAATGTCAATATACTCTTTTTCGGACCGTTCTCTGTAAACCCAAGAGATGGTTGTGTGGGAAAATCCCAGTAGTTTAGCAGTTTCTGAAATACTCCAATCAACCATGCCACATTCAAGGTCATTTAAATCACCTTATTACTTTAACACATTTGTGCCCAATAATGGGTTTTATTTCTGTATCCCAATCGCGAACGAATCATTCTTTTTAACCAGAATTCTAAGTGAACCGGTTGGACTAATTCACTAAATCAAACTGAGTCATTTGCCACAGCCATATCACCCTGACCAGGCTAAGCAGGGCTGAGCCTGGTCAGTACCTGGATGGGAGACCACATGGGAAAACTAGGTTGCTGTTGGAAGTGGTGGCCAGCAGGGGGCGCTCAACCTGTGGTCTGCGTAAGTCCTAATGCCCCAGTAAAAGTGAAGGGGACACTATTCTGTTTCAAATTACATTTGAATCAATTTGCGTCTCCAGTAACATTAAGCACTTATCCACAAACTACTTACTTTTTAACATGCCTGATACCCCCCTCTTGCTCGAAATTTCCCTAGATATTCAGCTTTTATGCTGTGTTCACACCAGACATGGAACACGTAAATAGACATGTGCACATTTGAGTTTACTCGCTTTATTCTCACATCAAAATCTGCTTCATTCGCACGTCAAATCCGCTTCAGAACAGACGCAAATTCGCATCATAGATTTTATTGAGAAAATAACTGTTTATGTGCTTTATGGATGCTGAAAATCAGCATCGATTTGTTTGGAGCCGTGTCTGAGTCCATTAGATCCTTTCACAGGTACACCCAGCTCTAAGAGTTCATAAACTCCTCTAGAAACTTAACCTGGATGATGGAAGCATTCCGCTTGGATGTCTATTCGTGTCTTTGCATTGACTAAACGTGTAAATAACTCACGCTTGATGCTTCCGTGTCTGGTGTGAGTGCAGCATTAGAACAGTGCACAGAGATCAGATCTGAGAAGGGATGAACAAATAATACTGCACATGCGTGATTCAGTGAACCGAACACAAACAGTACATGACAGCTTGCTGTGACTGAACTAATCGAGAACAACTGCAGCGCGGGTAAACCGAGGGTCTGGTAAAACGCAAGTTTATTTTATACAGTGTTGGTACGTTAACGTGCTGCAATAACGCGAGACTCTTATCGAGTGATAAAAAAATCGCCGTTAATCTATTCTCAAAGTTGGGAGCTGGGTCTGTTCTACGCAAGCTGTGATGACTTTAACCTTGATATTTTAGCGCGGATGTATACCTGACCGAGAGCCATCTGACAAACAAATGCTCTTCTGAATCAAATCAGCAGGATGCCCTTCTGGATCTTTCACTTGCGTCGAAGACACCACTGACTACGCTTACATGGACATCTGTAATCTAGTTATTTGCCTTAATAGACAATAATATAATTAAGGTGTTTACGTGAAGTGCTTTCATGTAAGAGTTTCCTGTATATTTGGCTGACTTTAACTGCAGTTCGGCAGTTTCACTTTAACTCATGAACTTTTCATTCATGCCCCTGTGACAAACTGGGGTATTAGACTAAAATAAGGAGTAAGGACTGGTGAGAGTGTTATGGAATTTAACGCACGCTGAATGGAAAGAAAAAATCTTCCACAATTTAGTGCGTGTGTGTGTGTGTGTGTTTGCGTGCGTGTGTGTTTGCGTGCGTGTGTGTTTGCGTGCGTGCGTGACAGCGTGCGTGCGTGCGTGCGCATGTGTGTGTGTGTATGTGTGTGTGTGTGTGTGTGTGTGTGTGTGTGTGTGTGTGTGTGTGTGTGTGTGTGTATATATATATATATATATATATATATATATATATATATATATATATATGTATATGTATATACACAGTCTTTTACTGATAGCCGCGCGTGTGGATCTTGTCGTAAAATATGGTGAAAAGTCCTACATGATGGTAATAGTTTGATCGTTGTGTTTACTACATTAATGCCACTAATATCTGCATATCTGCCACGTGTCTTATTTCCAGTTCTGTTTAGTTCAGCTATGACTTTAGTTGCATTAAGGTGATTTAAAATCGCTGTTTGGAGTAATTGTAGGCCTACAGTTCAAAGTAGTTCAAAAATCATATTTAACTGAATAAACAGATAGTAAACACAAGTACATCTTATTGAACATCATTTATTTTCATCACCAATTATCATAGCAGAACAGTTTCTCAAGCAGTTTGTGATGCATTTTGGAAACAGGAGATGAGCCCCTGGTCTAATGCGCCACCTGGCTTGAGAAACCCGTTCTCAAAGACTTACTTTCAGTCATTATTTGGATAGCACACATATTCTGAATGCCTTCGGCAGAATTCAAATGAGCCATTTTAATGTAGATTAATTCCAAGATTACAGTGAGATTAATCTAGGTTAAAATGCTCACCTATAATTTTATAACAGAAAGTCTAATGGAGTTTAAATAAGTGAATCATGCTTTAGTTGGGTTGCAAAATTTAATTGTAAAAAAGTTTTCAGATCATGGTGATGTTTTAACTGACTGAAATTATGATTATTGACTACATATATTTTATATGTTGAGTCCAAACTTGGGGAAGATTGTCACTTTACTTGTTTCAAACCTGTTTGGATTTCTTTCTTCCATTGAACACAAGATATTTTGAAGAAAGCTGAAGACCTGTAACCATTGACTTCCATAGTATTTTTTTTCCTACTATAGATACAGATTTTTAGAACTCTTCAAAATATCTTCTTTTGAAAACCACAAAAAATTAAAACCACTTGAGAGTTGATACTTTTTTCTTTTTTCTGTGAACTTTCCCTTTTAAGGAGGCCTATTATGCCCTTTTTACAAGATGTAAAATAAGCCTCTGATGTCGCTATGTGTATGTGAAGTTTCAGCTCAAAATAGCACACAAATAATGTTTTATAACTCTGCAAAGCTGCCTCTTTTAGGAATCCTCATTATGGCGATTTGGTGACTGTGGCTTTAAATTCAAATGAGATTTTGCTCTTTTCAAAAGGGGGTGGAACCACAAATGCCTGTGTGTCAGCATAGCGGCAGATTCAAAACTCTAATAGCGGATCGCTGCTACTCACTCGGGGCTAATTATGCTAATGAGGGATAGTCAAAATGAGCTGGGCTTTCCCCTATCTGGTGACACATACAAAGGGAGAATGTCAATCAGAGTGTTTCAGCAGACTGTTTTTATCCAGTGTGATTATAAAAAGTAGAATTGATTAATTTTTCCCATTAGAGGCTGGCTATATTCACACACTGCTGACACACAACCCCTTACAAAAGTGACTTTTGCGTAATAGATCTCCTTTAATGCCTTTAACAGGAATGTTGAATGCTTAATAATATTAAAACACTTCATCTGTGTGGTGTTTTTTGCATATCTGCACTCTCAGGTTTTCTGGAATCGTGTCGTGGGCCTCCACTGAAGCAGCAGGTGAGCATCACAGAGCTGTTGAACAGCAGCCGGTCAGAGCAGCACCACCTGCTGGGGGCAGAGGAGACCACAGGCTTACAGGAACACACAGAGCAGAACTGCCTTTACTGCAGCGCGATCAACGCCCTCGGCTCTCACACACACAGCCACCTGAACAACACGCACAATCACAATGGTGAGAAAAAGTCCTTGTGGATGTTTATAAATCATCCTGCTGTTTTAGAAAAAGAGTGCATAAAAATATGTAATCAAAATATAAACAACATTATTAATTTTTTTCTATGTTGTATTAGCATGTCTATTAGAAATGATTGGTTGTATGTGATGTTGGTTTATGATCATTTTGTAATTATTGTTTAATGATGTGCAAGCTGATGTTTATGGAAGCCAGTTCCAGCCACTGATTAAAAGCAAAAAAAGGTTATTGCGAGTTTTTATCTCAAAATAGTGTGATACATGCGTGTAATTCTGCCTTTTTCTCAAAATTGTGAGATGTCAACTCAAATTTGTGAGCTATTAAGGCAGAATTGTGAGGGGGGAAATCAGATTACTAATAAATAAAGTCTCAATTGTTTGATAATGACATGTCTGAGATAATTCTGAGTACGTCTGAATGCTGACTCTTAAATATATAGAGTTAAAGTCAGAATTATTAGCCCCCCTTTCATTTTTTTCTTTTTTTTTTCTTTTCAAATATTTCCCAAATTATGTTTAACCGAGCAGGGAAATTTTCACAGTATGTCTGATAATATTTTTTCATCTGGAAAAAGTCTTTTTTGTTTTATTTTGGCTAGAATAAAAGGAGTTTTTAATTTTTTAAAATCCATTTTAAGGTCAATATTATTAGCCCCTTTAAGCTATATATTTTTTCGATAGTCTACTGAACAAACCATCATTATACAATAACTAGCCTAATTACCCTAACCTGCCTAATTAACCTAGTTAAGCCTTTAAATATCACTTTAAGCTGTATAGAAGTATCTTGAAAAATATCTAGTCAAATATTATGTACTGTCATCATGGCAAAGATAAAATAAATCCGTTATTAGAAATGAGCTGTTAAAAGTATGTTTAGAAATGTGTTGAAAAAAAAAATCTCTCCGTTAAACGGAAATTAGGGGAAAAAATTAACAAGGGGGCACATAATTCAGGGGGGCTAATAATTCTGACTTCAACTGTATATCTCACAATTATGAGAAATAAGAGGAGAGTTATTGTTATTTATTTATTTTTTATTTATCGTCAGTTAATACATCACAACATTCTAAAACAGTCTCAGCTATACAGTAGGAAATAATGGGAAATATACAAACAAGTAAACAAGATAATACAGTCAGGCTGGGAGCTAAATGTGCACCATAGCATAGAAAATCAAGAGAAATTATTTATGTAATGCAAAAAAGGTGTCCTCAGCTGATAAAAATAATCAGACTTTTGATGCATGTCATAGGTGAGTTTCTTGAATGAGAATACCGTACATGCTTGAGTCAACCACATTTTAAAGAGGGTACCTGAAGAGATGACCACAATAAAAGTATACAATTCTTTGCCAGATAAACCCAGATTAAAAACAAATGCTTGGTGTGGGAGACCAACACATTCTCTAATCCAGATTTGAGAGCTATAAAGTAGTTTCATTTAATGTAGTGTTAAAGACTCTTCAGATCTCTGCTCGCGAGCCCAACAGTTGGACCAAACGGTGCAAATGACGTAGCCTAATTAAAAAAAGAACAAATCTATATGAATAAATGGACAGTAGCCTAGTTCAACAACTCCTTTCCTTTCTGAAAGTAGGATAAACAGTTGGATATATGCTTTATATTTTGTGATTTCTCCAAAAACCTAAAGATTGCTATGTTATTTATTTACCCCCTCTCCTCCTCCGCCTATGCCAGATCTGTCTGATGGTTTCTCTCAGTGGCACAGTCAGCCATCCCATAATCACCTGGAGGTGGTCGCTCAGTCCAAGTTCTCCGGGGTGTCGGGCTGCAGTGATGCGGCCGTCAGTCAGGGCTCCGCCTGCAGCACTCCCAGCACTGAGATCATACTGGGTGAGTGAGGAGCAGCGCTGGTTCACTTTCACCTCTGTCACATTTTGATGCTAATTCTCAAACAGAGACCAAGCCACTGCTTACACTTTTCACAACTCATGATTTCTGCAGTTGGAAGTAATTTTTGCTGGTATATTAGTGAACATCTGGGTTTAACGTTTTAAAGGTTTCATTCGAGTCAAATAAACTGTTCCTATAAAGGTTTCTTATCAAAGAGTAAATAAAAACAGGGAACATTTTTATCCCAAAGAACCACGCAGAATAAAATACTTCATAAATATAGCAATTCAAATAATGAGATAAATAAAAATAGTAAGCATGAGAAAAATAGTTACAGTTATGAGAGCAATATCTGTTATTGTTTTCAAATCAAATCAAATTAAAAATGTTTTAGTGCTGTCAAACTGTCAATTGCTTTTAAAATGAGTGTTCGTATTTAATGAAATGAACAAGATTTGCTTTACCTGCAGACTGTCTGCTTTTTTTCAGGGTATTTACATCCAAATCAGGTGAACGCTGTAGAAATTACAACAGTTGCATATCTGCCTCCCACTTGTTAAGGGTCCAAAAGTAACTGGACAGAATAATAATCATAATCGAACTTTCACTTTAATTCTTGGTTGCAAATCTGTTGCAGTCAATTACAGCCTAAAGTCTGGAACACATAGACATCACAAGAGTCTGGATTTTATTCCTGGTGGTGCTCTGCCAGGCCTCTACAGTAACTGTCTTCAGTTTCTGCTTGTTCTTGGGTCATTTTCCCTTTAATCGAGTTCAAGTCAGGTGATTGACTTGGCCATTGCATAACATTCCACTTCTTTCCCTTCAAAAACTCTTTGGTTGCTTTTTCAGTATGCTTTTGGTCATTTTCCATCTGCACTGTAAAGCGACATCCAATGAGTTCTGAAGCAATAGCTGAATATGAGCAGAAAACATTGCCTGAAACACTTCAGAATTCATCCTGCTGCTTTTGTCAACAGTCACCTCATCAATAAATACAAGAGAACCAGTTCCATTGACAGCCATACATGCCCACACCATGACTATCACCACCATACTTTACTGCTTAGGATCATGAGCAGTTCCTTTCCTTCTCCGTACACTTCTCTTTCCATCACTCTGGTACAAGTTGATCTTGATCTCATCTGTCCATGTGATGGTGTTCCAGGCTTTTTTCGAAGTCTAATCTGGCCTTCCTGTTTTTGAAGCTCACCAATGGTTTAAATCTTGTGATGAACCTTCTGTATTCACTCTGGTGTAGTCGTCTCTTAATTGTTGACTTTGACACACATGCACCTACCTCCTGGAGAATGTTTTTGTTCTGGCCAGCTTTTGTGAAGGGTGTTTTCTTCACCAGGGAAAGAATTATTTGGTTGTCCACCACAGTTGTTTCTGTGGTCTTCCGGGTCTTGGTGCGTTACTTCTTTTTAAGAATGTTACACACAGTTGTTTTGGCCACGCCTGATGTTTTTGCTATCTCTCTGATGGGTTTGTTTTGTGTTTTCAGCCTAATGATGGCTTGCTTGACTAATAGCGGCAGCTCTTTTGATCTCATCTTGATAGCTGTCAGTAACAGATTACAAATGCAAATAGCACACTTGAAATTAACTCTGGACATTTTATCTGCTCATTGTAATTGGGATAATGAAGGTTATAACACACACCTGGCCGTGGAACAGCTTAGAAGTCAATTGTCCAGTTACTTTTGGACCCTTAACAAGTGGGAGGCGCATATGCAAATTTTTATAATTCCTGCAGCGTTCACCTGATTTGGATATAAATACCCTCAAATTAAAGCTGTTAAAGCGCATCTAGGTGTATTTTATTTCAAATCCATTGTGTTGGTAAGTAGAGCTACACTGTTAGAAATGTCAATGTCCCAATATTTATGGACCTAACTCTCTCCCTCCCTCCCCCCCCCCCCCCCTCTCTCTCTCTCTCTCTCTCTCTCTCTCTCTCTCTCTTTCTCTTTCTCCCTCCCTCCCTCCCTCCCTCTACCTCTCTCCCTCTCCCTCTCTCTCTCTCTAAGGCTGAGTGCCTTAGTGCCCCCACCAGTGCCGATATACAGCCATATCGCACTGCTACGAATGTGATATTGCGTTTATACAATAGTTTGGCGGCATAATTGTGTATATAAAAACAAAATCAAACATGGAGAGTCTCAAAAACCCTTTTGTTTGAGGAACTACTTTCTTCCTGATTCAATTCATAAGCTGACAGTTAAACAGTTGAGCATGCATCTTTTAATTTATAGATCTGTAGTGTCTGCTTTTTGCTGGCTGTATGTGGGCAGAGTAATACACAAAGGGTAAAGAGGCTGTAGGAGTTCTGATATTGCAGAATATCGCACAGCTATCAGCCAATCAGATTTGAGAACCTGACAGAACTGTTGTATATATATATATATATATATATATATATATATATATATATATATATATATATATATATACCTATATATATATATATATATATATATATATATATATATATATATATATATATATATATATATATATATATATATATATATATATATATATATACCTAAATATACACTAAATACATAAATATTATGTTAATACACATTTTTATTTTGGAAGTTTTCATATTTGTATAAGCATGAAATTTATTACAGATATTCAGACAAATTTTATTATTAAATTATATACAAGTATAGAGTCTACTGTTCTAGAAAGTGCTCTGCTACTTGATTTTAATGACATTTGGTTTGTTATATCAACATTATTTTATATATTTAAATGATGTTAAAAATGCATGATGGTCACTTTGCTCAGAAAAAAATATTGAATTAAAAAGAACTCATTCTAGCATGCAGGAAAAGCGAGAAAATGTGTAGATGCGTGAAAGCCTATCTTTAATTTAGTTTAAAGAGCAACAGAACAGACATCTAACAGATGTGTTTGTGTAGGAGGAAAGGCCATATCTGAGGACGGGCCGGCCTGTCGAGTTCTGCTGAGAAAAGAGGTTTTGCGGCTCGTCATCAACCTCAGCTCTTCAGTTGGTACCAAAGGACATGAAACCGGCCTGCTGACGTAAGAACAGAGTAAAAAGAGCTGCATGTGTGTTCGGCGTCTTTACTGTGCATAACATTCTGCTACCAACTGCAGGATAAAGGAGAAGTTTCCGTACGCGTTTGATGACATCTGCCTGTACTCCGAGGTTTCCTTCCTGCTGGCTTCCTGCACCTTTCGTCTGGCCTCACGCCGCTTCATCCAAGAGCTCTTCCAGGATGTGCAGTTCATTCCGGTACGCCATTAATTATAAACACTTCTCTCATATCCACCACAATCATTTTACAGCACTTGAATTAAAAGTCTCTGAGTTTACCAGGCTTGTTCATATCTTCTACATTTGGTTGCAGGCTCTTTTTCATACCAGGGACCACCCATATAGTAAATTTAAAAAGGTGTACACAATACATAAATTAAATAAACATTATATGTATTTATTATGTGAACAACTATGCAAATTACAGGGGACAAATCAAGTACAAAAAATTGACATTTATAAAGTTATAGGCAGGTACATAAATGTTGTTTTCATTATTCCATTCATCAAAAAGTCCTGAAACTAAGTATCATAGAATGTATCATAGAATTACATTAAAAAAATAAGCAGCAAACACTTCCCAGCAAAAATAAAAAGAACCGTTATTAATGATTAACTGTCTGTAATAATTAAGCACCAAATCGGCATATTAGAATGATTTCTGAAGGGTCACATCAGACTTGAGTAATTATTCAGCTTTTCCTCACAGAAATTGAATTAAAGTATATGTTAAAATTGAAAATTGTCATTTTTAAGTATACTAACATTTGACAATAGTGCTGTTTTTACTTGTAAAAGCAAAAACATATATAAATAAATAAATATTTCCAATTTGAAACTTTTTTTAGGGTGAATATACACAATTACAGGAATATCTTCCACACTCTGCTTCTTATCTGAAAGAGAAAAATGGCTGAATACAAGAATTGTCCAAGATGCTAGTTTCACTCTTTCTTCAGGCCATAACATGATCTTAAATGGCTTTCACACTGGACAAGGAAAGCTCTGCATTATGAAACCCATTTATTTCAATAGTTACTTACAATTAAAGTCACAATGATTTTCCCTCTTTTGAATTTTTGTCTTTCTTTTTATAAATATTTCCCAAATGATCTTTAACAGAGCAAGGACTTTTTCCACAGTATTTTCTATAAAAAATTTCTGGAGAAAATATCGGCTGAAATTAAATTTCGGCTGAAATTAAAGCAATTAACTTGCCTAATTAATCTAGTTAAACCTTTAATTGTCACTTTAAACTGAATACTAGTATGTTATATCTAAACTATCTAATATCTTATCTACATATTAAGTGCTGTCGTCATGGCAAATATAAAAAAAATCAGTTATTAGAAATGAGTTATTAAAACTCCTATGTTTAGAAATGTGTTGAGAAAAATCTGAAATTAAACTGAAATTGGGGTAAAAATATACAGGGGGTTAATAATTCAGGAAGGTTAAACTTCTGACTTAAACTGTAATTACAAATAAATTTCGGCTCAGAATAAAAATTGTTGCATCATTTTACAGGGCATCTGTTATGTTGACTTTTTCTTCTATTTTCATTTTTGTAATGAAGCTATTGCGGTATTTTAAATTAAAAAAGACTTGAGAATTTGACCACAAGCCACTGTGGCTAGCAGTTTTCCAACATTACTAGCCGCTCACCATTTTTACTAGCCACAATTTTGTTGTTGGAAAAATATATGTCATATGCAAAAATTTGACTTTGGCATGAATAAATGTGACTTTATTTAACCTCCTGTTGTTTTTAACAGGTGTTTTTTTATTTCTCTTTGCTATTTGGGCTTATTGAAACCTAGTTAGAATAAAATCTTGTATCATCTTTCGATATGATGTACTTTTAGAGAAAAATTATGTCCATATATGTGGACTCAAGGTCCGAATTTACATAAAACTCTTTTTCCTGACTTTTTTGTAATGCATATATAACATATAATTTTTTTTACTTGCTTTGACTATCAGAGAGTAAAAACTCTCCCATTATCCCCATTTTGGACAGTTAAAAATTGTGTTTGGGACATTTCATATGCTGCAAAACAGTTGCAGCATGACACTGTATGTCTTTAACAAAATATAAAACATTGAAAGTATTTTAAATAGCCACTTAAGGGCTCAAATGTGCTGTCCACGCATGTGGCCACTAAAGCCTGGAAAGGTTAAATTGTGTGTTATGTGCACAAGTTTTTTGTGTATTGTGACCTTGCTCAGTGAGCATGAGCATATGGGTTGTAGTTTCATTGTGTCGAATTACAATTAGTTTTATTTCACATGACTTTTCAGGGCTCAACATTAGGGATTTACCTTTTTTGTTCTCTGGCCACACCAAACTACTTATTTCCTTGATACAAAGTTAAAATAATGCATCAAAACATAACTTTTTATATAACAAAAAATATTCATTAAAAACTATTCTCATGTGTCTAAAATTATAAACAGCCATCTATCCAGGCTAAAGGTCCCAGATCACCAGTTAACTATAGTGAAATGGAGAGTTAATCTCCTAATAAACAGAAGAAATGGGAGCTTTTTAAGCACAGATGATGTGATTCACACAAGTCCTTAAAGGCTCCCGGTGTCCGTTTCCTTGCATGAAGCAACAGGGTAACACTTTATTTTGATGGTCCATTTGAGATTGATACTGCTCCTTCAACAGACATTTAACTGACTACAAGCAACTTTGCAACTACATGTCAATTTACACTAACCCTAATCGCAAATCTAACCCCAACCTAAAAGTCTACTTATAAT
Organism: Danio rerio; assembly: GCF_052040795.2. Classification (NCBI taxonomy): domain Eukaryota; kingdom Metazoa; phylum Chordata; class Actinopteri; order Cypriniformes; family Danionidae; genus Danio; species Danio rerio. The sequence goes on along the minus strand of NC_141025.1, from coordinate 9,250,098 downwards.
CCAATGAAAATTACTTTCAATGTAACTTAAACTCAACAAACAGACCATCAAATAAAGTGTGACTGTGGCGAGGGGGCATGGCCGAGAGCCGTGGGAACAGGGTTAGGCAACCGCGTAAGTGGATACATCTGCGGTGCGCACCTGCCTCGGGTCCCACGGAAGAAGCTCTGGACCATAAAAGGAGGACCGATGGCAGAGGAAGGTGAGAGAGGACCAGGCGCGGGCATATTGTTTTACTTTTGCTTTCAGTTTGACGGTAGTCTCCGTGAGGAGCTGCCGTCCGTTTGTTTTGGTTTAGACGGCAGTCTCCGTGAGGAGCTGCCGTCATTGTTATTAATAAATATTTTAAACCTGCGTCGGTTCTCTGCCTCCTTCTTCCCGGCGGCCAAAGGGCCGTAAACTTCATTACAGTGACCAGCAACCCTGTCTGAAAACACAACTGGAGCATTCATTTCTCTTTAAAATAGAGTGGAAAAAGTGGTGCTCATGCATGCGCCATCCTGCTACTTTACAATATCGTCAGTGCGCGATGATTTCCTGTGTCTGACTGTGCGCCTGATCATCCTCTTATTCAGTATTCACATGCTTTCTTTTGCTCTTGTGAACAGTTATCAATCGTGCTACTTCTCGATTCTTAGATCACGTTTGCGCTCTTAATGACAAATGGTCTTAAACTTAAATCCTAATCTTTAGAGATGAGCTAGCTCTGCCAATTGAAAAATTATGTTCAACGTGCCAAAGTGGCTAGTGGAGGTGTCTGTCTAACCCACCACAGGTGAAATCTACCCACATTTGGAGGTTTGGCAGGTGTTAATGTCAAGCCCTGGTTATAGTGCATCTACAACACAGGTGTCAAACTCAGTTCCAAAAGGGCCGCAGCTCTGCACAGTTTAGTTCCAACCCTAATTAAACACACCTGATCAAACGAATTGAGTTCTTCTGGCTTGTTTAAAACCTACAGGTAAGTGTGTTGGAGCAGGGTTGGAACTAAACTGTGCAGGTCTTCGGCCCTCCAGGAATTGAGTTTGACAACCCTGATCTATAATGTGAACTTATTGTTTTTGTTTTTCCTCCAGCTATATGATGAAGCCGAAGCGGTGTTGACTAAACCATCAGTGGAGGATGCAGAGTCTTGATGCCTCCCTCAGCTTCCTGAACACTTCACTGCCTCCATCATCATCATCATCATCATCCTCATCTTCTCCCGTTCAACACAGAGACACATGAATAAGTGGAGATAGAGGACAGATGGAGGAGAGGAAGTAAACGCTTGCAGGAAAAGTTCAGATGGAGCAGTTTACCAAATAAGGTCGTCAGACTGTGAAACAGGTGAACTTCAGACGGTCTGATCTGAGCGTGCACAACAAACAAACTATTTCACAAGAGAGGAAAAATGAAATGCTGTTTACACTTTAAGATTTCCAGATGCACAGATTAGCTGAACACTTCTCTGCACTGGTGTGTGTGTGTGTGTGTGTGCGTGCGTGCGTGCGTGCGTGCGTGTACAAAATTCCCAATATTTTACAAACATTAACACTACAAACAGATGTGCCACTGCAAATGATTTCACTATGAAATGTAGGACTTCCTGAAGTTTGAACGGGCAAAACAATCGTGGATGGCATTTGTGCTATTTATTTGTTTTTGTATGCGTGGTTGAATTAATGTTTTTGTGACCTCCAGACAATCAGATTTCTGTGTTTGGGGGGACAAAAACGTGGTGTGGGACATGCAAACATTAGCATCTATTGCTGGAAATGTATTAAAACACACAAGCGAGCACTGATACACATATCACTGAGCTTCTTTGATTGGTAATAGTGTGGATTTTTTTACAAATGCTAGGGTGAATCTGATGAATTAGCATAATATCAAGTATAGGTCACTTTATTATTACCGTGAAGCCAAATTCTCTTTGATTATCATCATTTTTTTATTATCAGATTTTGAAATTAAAGGGATAGTTCACCCAAAAATGAAGATTTACTCACTATTTACTCTCCCTCAAATATTTATGGGTTTCTTTCCTCTGTTACTAAAGACGATATGTTGAATAAAACCGGTAACTACTGACTTCCATAAGAGGAAGAACAAATACAGGTTAAAGGTTTCCAACATTCTTCAAAGTATCTTTTTTGTCTTCAACAGAATAAAGAAACTCAAGCAGAACAAGTAAATGATGAGAGAATGTTCAGTTTTGTGTGAACTGTCTCTTTAAATGGGACCTGGATGCACGAAACTTAGGACAAACAGTGGTTGGTATATCTCTGTGTAAAAAGTTTACAGATGTGGAAATTAGATGTATAAACTATACTCATTCGTCCATGTGATCTGATCTGATGACGGGACATTGATAATGAGTTTTGCAGGAAATTAAAGCGGATAAACATAATCATGCATGGGTTAGTTTTATTGACACGTTTACTAAAAGGGATCATCAAGAACCTTTGATGGAATATTCTCAGTTTAATATTGTGCTGCTCACCAAATCTTTGGCTTGATGTTGATTACAACAGAAAAAGATTTAATTTTTCAATACAATTTTTCAATACAAGTAAATATTTCATTTTTAGGACAATTATAGTAATTTCAAGCTAATTTCCAATACACTGTAAAAAGCAATTAGTTACTGTACTTAAAATATGCAGTGAGTAAACCTACTACCTTAAAAGTGAAGTTGGCTTTACTTAAAGGTAATAAACCCATTGTAACTTGGAAATGTTAAGTTGACTTAATTTAATTTTTGGATTAATGTCAAAAATTATTCATCTTTTTTTTTTTACCCATTTTCCCTTTATTATCAAATTAAAGTCAACTTGTCATTTTAAAAACATCAGGTTTACTCACTTTTTCAATGTAAAGTCAACTAACTACTTAAAAACATTAGGTTTACTCACAGTATCAAAGTAAAATCAACTAATTGCATTAAAAACACCAGATGCACCAATTTTGTTTCTAAATTAAAGTCAACTAATCGCTTTAAAACATCCGATTTACCCACTGTTTTAATGTAAAATCAACTAATCGCTTTAAAACATCTGATTTACCCACTGTTTTAAAGTAAAGTCTAATAATCAGTTTTAAAAACATCACATTTATTCACTGTTTCAAAGTGAAGTCAACTAATCGCTTTAAAAAGCCAGATTTACCAATTTTGTTTCTAAAGTTAACTAATTGCTTTAAAACATCCGATTTACCCACTGTTTTAAAGTAAAGTCTAATAATCAGTTTTAAAAGCATCACAATTTTCTCACTGTTTCAAAGTAAAGTCAACTAATCGCTTTAAAAACATCCGATTTAATCACTTTTTCAATGTTAAGTCAATTAATAACTTTTAAAAACATCAGTTTTATTTAATTTTTCCAAAGTAGTCAACTAATCACTTTTAAAACATCAGATTTACCCATATTTTGAAAGTCAATTAAAAACTTTTTTAAAAACATCAGATTTACTCACTGGTTTAAAGTAAAGTCAAAAAATCTCTTTGAAAAAGTGAGTACACCTGATGTTTTTAATGTAAAGTCAACTGATAACTTTTATTCATTTTTTCCCCAAAGTAAAGTCAACTAATTACGTTAAAAACGTCAGGTTTACTCAAATTTTTTAAATTAAAGTCAACTAATTACTTTAAAATCATGGTTTATTCACAGTTTCTAAATTAAAGTCAACTAATCACACTAAAAACCCCAGATTTACTAATTTTGTTTAAAAATTAAAGTCAACTAATCACATTAAATCATCAGATTTACCCTTTCTTTCAAATTAAAGTCAAATAATCACTTTTAAAAACATCACAATTATTCACTGTTTCAAAGTAAAATCAAGTAATTGCTTTTAAAATATCAGGTTTACTCACTATTACTATGTGAAGTCAACTAATAACTTTTAAAAACATCAGATTTACTTAATTTTTCCCAATTAAATTCAAAAAATTTCTTTAAAAACATCAGATTTATCCATATTTTGAAAGTAAAGTCAGCTAATAACTTTTGAAAACATAAGGTTTACTCACTGTTTCAAAGTCAGCTAATTGCTTAAAAACATCAGATTCACAGTTTTAAAGTAATGTCAACTAATTCCTTTAAAAACATCACATTTACTCACCGATTTAAAGTGAAGTCAAATAATCGTTTTAAAAACATCAGATATATCCACGTTTTCCAAATTAAAGTCAACTAATCGCTTTAAAACATCAGATTTACTCACTTTTTTAAAGTAAAGTAAAGTAAAACTAATTGCTTTAAAACATCAGATTTATTCACTTTTTTAAAGTAAAGTAAAACTAATCGCTTTAAAAGCATCAGATTTACTCACTTTTTAAAGTAAAGTAAAACTAATCGCTTTAAAACATCAGATTTATTCACTTTTTTAAAGTAAACTAAAACTAATCGCTTTAAAAGCATCAGATTTACCGATTTTTTTTTCAAATTAAAGTCAACTAATTGCTTTAAAAAGTCAATTAACGATTGTAAAGCAAAAAAAGAAAAATGATCCCACACAGTATTATTAATTTTTGCAGAGCAATGAAAATTATTTGAGATTAACAATAATTACTAAAAGATTTAATCCTTTTGGGAATAAAAATGAGCTTATTGTAATGACAATATTATTACAATGTGAATATTAATATACATAGTTATTACTGAAGACAGACTTAATTGCCTTGATTTAAAATAGATCATTTTTTCTTATGTATTTTTGTTGCATCCAAAATCGCATAGTTTTCATGATGTGTAAAAAATCAGTTATTTACAGACTTTAAAAGTAATTCAATTTCTTTCAGGAAGCAAAATGTGCTTAAAAATAAATAAATAAATAAATAAATGTGCAAAAAAGTAATAATAACGTGCACCACTTAAATAACAGTCTTAATTTCTTAATGCATAATACTGTATACTTAATGATTTCTGTTGTAACCAATGACATGTTCCTCTTGGTGATATATATCTAATGTTGAACCTGAAGTGTTTCTTTTAAGCTGCCAAAGCACTTTGTAGTGTTTCCCTTCATCTTTTTAAACCCATTAATTCCCAGTGTGTCCCTTAACCATGCACCTGCTTTATCAAGCCAAACCCGCACTGAAACATTTCACATGAAAACACTGGCACAGATCGTCTCCAATATCACTATCATGGAGTCTGGTAGTAAAGCCGCAGTTTTTACATGTGTGTTTTTGTATTGATGTTCTGGACGTGTTCCTGATGTTCACACGAAGCACTGATCCGTCTCTCCTGTTCTCCCAAGATGATGTTTTAGATTTGCATGATGAATCGACACAGATTCAGTTTTGTATTTATTAACTGCAGGATGTTTTTTTTGTTGTTGTTTATTGATTGGCTGAAGAGAAAACGTGCCGCGGCTTTGACTTGCGCCTGTGCTGCGGATCTGTACAAAATAGGGTAAAAGAAATGAAAAAAATATATATTTATATTTTTCCTAAACGATGACATTGCAAGAGACGGTGTAATTTAAAAACGTTGTTTTTGTTTTGTTTTGCCCGATTCGTGTTTTCCCTTGTAAAGTGTGTACAGTGTGTTTTTGGGCACTTTCAGCTCTGGAAAAAAATCTTACAGTCTTATCAAAGGGATAAATATATATTATTAAAGAAGAAAACTCATGCTGTGCATTTGTGCTGTTTGAGTGCATGTGGGGGAATATTATCTTATTTTTCCCAAGGTTTACCTTTCATTAACTTTACGTCTTTCACTGCAGGAAAAACAGCACTTTTTGTCATGTTTCTTTCATATTTAAAATTCATTTTTGTCCGTCTAATTGAAAGAAAACATCCAAAATACACATTTAAGGGTTTTTGTTGACACCTTTGTTAATTTATGTCAGTAGATTTTAATTACTACGTATATTTTTAAAGGCTGTTTACGTATATAAATTATAGAGTATTTCAGAAACTGCTGATCTACTGGAATTTTCATGCACATCCATCTCTAGGGTTTACAGAGAATGGTCTGAAAAAGAGAAAATATCCAGTGAGTGGCAGTTCTGTGAGCACAAATGCCTTGCTGATGCCAGGGGTCTGTTCTTCGTACGTGGATTACTCAGTTAGCTGGATTTGGATATTGACGATTTGACACAATCCAGGATCGTTTCGTTCTTCAAAGCTGATCTGAGAGTTGTTGTCATGGCAACAGTTCTGCTAGGTCAAACCTGATCGGGAGCAGGTTCAATTCATATAAACAGGATTAGATCGGCTCAGTTCAAGAAAAGATAATAAAGTATGTTCCGAATTCTGATAATTTCTTACAGTAGTAGTTATATACACTTGGGAAAATGGTACATATTTTTTAACTATATATATATAAAGTTACAGTCATTAATAAAATAAATAAAGTTATACATATTAATAAAACTTATGCAATCTGCACCCTTAAATTGAAAGTACAAAGACTGCCACCTGGTGGTGCAAAGAGAAAACTTATTGATATGAACTTGTTAGATCACTTTAGTACAAATTGTGTATAATAGAAATGCACAATATGTGACTTTTTAAAAGCAATAATACATTTATGCAGTCATAAACATGTTTTGACAGTTAATATGCCAGTCATTTGATGCTTCACAAAAGTTGCAGACGCCTTTACCAATATCAAAATGCTTTTGTAAACAACCAGTTATTCTTTACACCGATTAAAAAACGGCTACTATTATAGACAATATTTTCTAAATGTAGAACTAAATACACTGATATGCACCGAAATACATGATGAATACTCTTGACACATGAAAGTGTAAAGCCTGCAGCTCATAACAAATGTGTAATCTTATTGCGTGTCATATTTAACAAACCGTTTACTGCTAATTTGATGTAATTTTGCTCACATGGATAAATGAATATTAATCAGATGATGTCATTACGTTGCTGTGTCGTCAGCCAATCGTTGCATTGCTGATCATGATTTCGAGGATCGATAGATCTGTCCTTCACAACACGCAGCGATCTCAGATCAGTTTATCCAGGCATTCTAATCTGATTCGCGAACTTGTTTGGAGAACCAAATTAGCGAGAGATCAGTTATCAAGACTAAAAGATCCAGGATCTGCCAAATCATCTTAGATCATATAAGCGAGGTACGAAGAACGAACCCCAGAGGTCAGAGGAGAATGGCCAGACTGGTTGCAGCTGATAAAGGCAACAGTGACTCAAATAACCACTCGTTAGAACAGAAGTATGCAGAAGAGCATCTCTGAACACACAACACATCCAACCTTGAGGCAGATGGGCTACAGCAGCAGAAGACCACATCAGAAACTGAGGCTACAATTCCCACAGACTCACCAAAATTAGACAATACAAGTTTGGAAAAACTTTACCTGGTCTCATGAGTCTCCATTTCTGCAGTGAAATTTGGATGGTCAGGTCAGAATTTGGCGTCAACAGCATTAAAGCATGGGTCCATTCTGCCTTGTATTAACGGTTTAGGCTAGTGGTGGTGGTGTAATGGTGTGGGGATTTTTTCTTGGCACACTTTGGGCCCATTAGTACCAATTGAGCATCTTGTCAACACCACAGCCTACCTGAGTATTGCTGCTGACCATGTTCATCTCTTTATGATCACAGTGTACTCCTCTTCTGATGGCTACTTCCAGCAGGATAACCCACCACGTCATAAATAAAATCATCTCAGTTTGGTTTCTTGAACATGACAATGAGTTCACTGTACTCAAATGGCCTCCACAGTCACCAGAGCTCAATCCAATATAGCAGCTTTTGAATGTGGTGGAATGGGTGATTCACATCATGGATGTGCAGCTGAAAAATCTGCAGCAACTGTGTGATGTCATCATGTCAATATGAAGCAAAATCTCAGGAATATTTCCACTACCTTGTTGAATCTATGCCACAAAGGATTAAGGCAGTTCTGAAGGTAAATGTGTGCTTCAACCTGGGACTAGTAAGGTGTACCTAATAAAGTGGCCGGTGTGGGTGGGGGTGTGTGTGTGTGTATGTATATATATATATATATATATATATATATATATATATATATATATATATATATATATATATATATATATATATATATGGATATTTATATATATATATTTATATATGGATACTCCTGAAACAGCAAACAAACCTCTGACGCAGTTTACGGTGTTGTCTTGACCTGCGGTTTCGTAAGTACACTTTTGCGTCATCTGTCAATTTCACATTTTGTCAAAGTTCCCTTCACCTTGCTTCTGTCTGTGACTGTAAAAAGCTGGTGAAGAAATCGCATGTGTATCAGCATATTAGATCTGTGAAGCAATGGCGAGAATGCAATACTACCACAACTTGACCAGGTGTGACGGCTTCACATTTCCGAGAGAACAGATAAACACACTAAAGGACATCGAAAGACACTCTTATTAATTAATTATAGAAGCTCATCAGCTAAATAAAAAAGTGCAATAGTATCATGATCTAAACATAATCTCGCTGTTGTAAGTTCCTGTTTTTTATTATTAATTTTTTTTACGATTTTTAAATTTATTTATTTAATTTTTTTTTTTACAGAAAACCCCTTCCCCAACAAATAAACCCCTTACAGAAAAATACAACAAAAGAAAAATTTAAAAGAAAAATAATTCAAAATAAATAAATAAAGAGAACTGCCTTCATAAATTCTTTTCAGGGATACATTTGTACATCATTAATTTGCTGTTTTAACAAAAATATTTGATTCTGCCAATGTTCAAGACTTACTTTTACATTATACATTTAAAAAATGCACATTACGGTATGAATAAAAGTACATTATATATGTTTTTTAATTAAAAAAAAGTTTATTTCAGATGTGAAGGCAGTATGTTATAATAGATATTTAGTCAGTGTACAGTAAGATGAAGCTGTAACGCTTTAGCAAGGTTGAATATGTTAGAATTATCAATGCATCATCATGAACTAACAATAATGCTGTTTTATTCCTAAAATACTGTAAATTAATGTTGATTTTAATATTTAACTATTAACCAATCAAAAGTAACACATTGATAACAAAGACATTGATAATATTTTAAACAATGTGTATCAGGAATAATTGCTGCATATGTATCAGAGAATTGTGAAATATGTTGTTATATGCTTTGTTCAACAATTAAGCCAAAATAATTCAAAGTCTACCCTAACTCCTATACCACACATCAACTGAAAGATCATTTATTCACTCTGTATAAATCTAAATTTTTTAGAAATTGACAAAAAAATAACACTTATGTCACCTAAAGTTGGGTCTAGTCAGATAAATTTGGACATCGACACAATTCTAACATTTTTGGCACAATAGATTTGAAATGTAACTAAAAAGATGTGCTTTAACCTCAGACTGTCAGCTTAGTTTGAGGGTATTTACATCCAAATCAGGTGAACAATGTAGCAATTACAACAGTTTGCATATGTGCCTCCCACTTTTTAAGGGACCAAAAGTAACTGGACAGAATAATAATCCTAAATCAAACTTTCACTTTTGAATACTTTGCAAATCCTTTCAGTCAAATACAGCCTGAAGTCTGGACATGGACATCACCAGAGGCTGGGTTTCATTCCTGGTGATGTTTTGTCAGGCCGCTACAGCAACTGTCTTTAGTTACTGCGTGTTCTTGTTGCATTTTACCTTCAGTTTTGTCTTCAGCAAGTGAAGTGCAAGCTAAATCAGATTCAGATCAGGTGATTGACTTGGCCATTGCATAACATTCCACTTCTTTCCCTTCCAAAACTCTTTTTGGTTGCTTTGCAGTATGCTTTGGTTCATTTTCCATCTGCACTGTAAAGCAACATCCAATAAGTTCTGAAGCAATAGCTAAATATGAGCAGAAAACATTGCCTGAAACACTTCAGAATTCATCCTGCTGCTTTTGTCAACAGTCACCTCATCAATAAATACAAGAGAACCAGTTCCATTGACAGCGATACATGCCCACACCATGACTATCACCACCATGCTTCACTGCTTAGGATCATGAGCAGTTCCTTTTCTTTTCCATACACTTCTCTTTCCATCACTCTGGTACAAGTTGATCTTGATCTCATCTATAGGATGTTGGTCCAGCACTGTGAAGGCTTTTTTTTAGAAGTCTAATCTGGCCTTCCTGTATTTTGAGGCTGACCAATGGTTTACATCTTGTGGTGAACCTTCTTTACTCTGGTGTAGTCGTCTCTTTATTGTTGACTTTGACACACGTACACCCACATCCTGGAGAGTGTTCTTGATCTGGCCAACTGTTGTGAAGGGTGTTTTTTTCAGACCTCTTTGGTCGTCCACCACAGTTGTTTCCGTCGTCTTCCTGGAATCTGTTCTTCATACGTGGATTACTCTGTCAGCTAGATTTGGTTATTGACGATTTGACACGATCCAGGATTGTTTCGTTCTTCAAAACTGATCCGAGAGTTGTTGTCATAGCAACAGTTCTGGTAGCTCAAACCTTCTTGGGAGCAGGCTCATTTCATATAAACAGGATTAGATTGGGTCAGGTCAAGCAAAAATAATACTAAAAGTATGAAGCGAATGCTGATATTTTCTTATAGTAGTAGTTCTATACACTTGGGAAAATAGTAAATATATTTTTAAACTATATAAATAAAGTTAAAAAAAAAAAAAATATATATATATATATATATATATATATATATATATATATATATATATACAGTTGAAGTCAGAATTATTAGCCCCCTTTTGATTTTGATTTTCTTTTTTAAATATTTCCCAAATGATTTTTAACAGAGCAATGACATTTTCACAGTTTGTCTAATAATATTTTTTCTTCTGGAGAAAGTTTTATTTGTTTTATTTCGGCTAGAATAAAAGCAGTTATTTTTTTAAAAACATTTTTGGGACAAAATTATTAGCCCCATTAAGCTAATTTTTTTCGATAATCTACAGAACAAACCATCGTTATACAATAACTTTCCTAATTACACTAACCTGCCTAGTTCACCTTATTAACCTAGTTAGTTTAAGCCTTTAAATGTCACTTTAAGCTGTATCGAAGTGTCTTGAAAAATATCTAGTCAAATATTATTTACTGTCATCATGACAAAGATAAAATAAATCGGGTATTAGAAATAAGTTTTTAAAACTATAATGCTTAGAAATGTGCTGAAACAATCTTGCCAGAACAGAAATTGGGGGTAAAAAAAATAAAAAGGGGGGCTAATAATTCAGGGGGGGCTAATAATTCTGACTTCAACTGTGTGTATGTATGTATATATATATATATATATATATATATATATATATATATATATATATATATATATATATATATATATATATATATATATATATATATATATATATATATGCACCCTGCACTCTGAAATAAAAGTACAAAGACTGCCACTAGGTGGTTCAGGAAGAAAATTTATTGATATGCACTTTTTAGATACAAACGTATACAATCGCTTAAGTACAATTTGTGTATGATAATAGACAAGAACATCTTTTGACAGCTAATATGGTGGTTGTTTGATGCAAAAAAAGTTGCATACACGTTTACCAATATCAAAATGCTTTTGTGATGCAAAATGAATTTAAGCATCCAGTTATTCTTTACACAGATTAAGAAACCGGCTACTATAATACTACTATGCCTACTATAATAAAGAAAGTCCGCATTAACTGTAAAACTAAATAAACTGCTAAATACTCTTGACAGATGAACGTGTAAAGCCTGCAGTCCACAGCAAAGGTGGACAGTTATTGCATGTCATATTTAACAAACAGTTTACTACGAATTGTATATAATTTTGCTCACATGGATAATTGAATATTAATCAGATGATGTCATTATGCTGCTGCGCCGTCAGCCAATCATTGCATTGCTGATCTCTGATTTTGAGGATCGATAAGTCTGTCCTTTACACAGGCAGCGATCTCAGATCAGTTCATTCAGACATTTTAATCTGATTCGGGAACTTGTTTGAAAAACCAAATTAGCCAGAGATCAGTTATGAAGATTAACAGATCCAGGATCTGCCAAATCATCTTTGAACATTTAAGCGAGATACAAGAAAAGACTCCTGGTCTTTTGGTGTCGCTGAGCTCACTGGTGCGTTCTTTCTTTTTAAGAATGTTCCACACAGTTGTTTTGGCCACACCTAATGCTTTTGCTATCTCTCTGATGGGTTTGTTTTGTGTTTTCAGCCTAATGATGGCTTGCTTGACTAATAGCGGCAGCTCTTTGGATCTCATCTTGAGAGTTGACAGTAACAGATTCCGAATGCAGATAGCACACTTGAAATTAACTCTGGACCTTTTATCTCAGGGGTCTCAAACTCAATTTACCTGGGGGCCGCAGGAGGCAAAGTCTGGGTGAGGCTGGGCCGCATAAGGGATTTCACAAAAAAAAGTCCTCAAATGTCATTATTAACAGTTTTAATTATTTCTTCTGAACATGAAGTGTCCTGAACATTAATAGAACATTGAGTGAAGATTATGAACAGTTCTTCTGAACATGGCATCTTTTGCCTACTTCTTGCTGCCAGAGACTTGACAGCGCTTCTTCTCACAAATCTGAACCACATTTGGCTTTAGAGTGGAAGCAGTTGAGACCCTCAGTATGGCTTGAAGATGATCATCATTAAGTCTAGACCTGTACTTTGACTTATTGAAGTCCTAGGGAAAAAAGTGGGGGAACTCACTCAAAACTTCCATTCCCTCACCTAAAAAAAGGTGTATAAATGTATAAATAAAACACCCCCACCCCACTCTAGTCACATTAGTCTGTACCAGTCTGTATCTACCTATAATATCAACACAAGATGCAGGGCAGGCACGTGCACACATAGGGCTCAACCTGTGCAGAGCACATGCCCTTTTTAGTCTTGCATAGAAAGTGCCCTTCCAAATTGATCAAAATTGCCCCCGCGACGCGACACACCCTCCGTCCCGCCCTTCAGTAGGCGCGCGATAACACCTCTCTTGAGTACGCGCGCGACAACACAGCTGATCAGAACGCGTGCGACAATGCGCATTGAGTGACAAGCGCGCTGTGTACGGATAGAATCAGCGGAGCGGAAAGCGCTCTCTCTCCCCGCTCCGCTGATTCTGTCAGTGTACAGCGGTCGGCGCGGGCCACAAAATATTGCACTGAGGGCCGCAAATGGCCCGTGGGCCGCGAGTTTGAGACCCCTGTTTTATCTGCTCAATGTAATTGGGATAATGAGGGTATAACACACACATGGCCATGGAATATTTAGAAGCCAATTGTTCAATTACTTTTGGACCCTTAACAAGTGGGAGGCACATATGCAAACTGTTGTAATTCCTACACCATTCACCCGATTTGGATGTAAATACCCTCAAATTAAAGCTGGCAGGCTGATGTTAAGGCACATCTTGTTCGTTCAATTTAAAATCCATTGTGTTGGTGTATAGAGCCAAAAATGTTAGAATTGTGTCGATGTCCCAATATTTATAGACATAACTGTATATCCATCATACCATCAGTAACACAGATTTAATGTTGGCCTAAAACTTTAGTACTATATATAATAAACCCTGTCATAAATGTATTGTTCATGTAAGTATGTGTAAGTGTTACCGCATAGCTTATAATAATAGAAAACAAAATAACAATCATCACACTTGGAACAGAACTTTCTGTACACTGTGATCATGCAAAACAGAGATAAAAGTACCTAAATGAGGTTGCAAATATGCTCAACTATTGCAAAACTTCACATTTCACAACAGATCTCTTCATTTTTTTTTTTTTGTTCAGGAGGAAGAGGAACTGGAGGATGTTGTGATAAGATCATCAGCTCTGGTTCGCTTCACCGTGTTTCGCATATGTGGCCACAGAAGTGACATAGTCGCTGGAGATCTCTGTTAGCTGTTTGCTCTCCAGGCTGTTTGGTTGCGCAGAAGACACGTAGGTGAAGTTTGTGAGGCCTGTGTTTGTCCAGATGTCCGTGTTAAGGTGATGGGATGTTTTTATTAAGGGAGAGAGAGTGATTTCAGGGCTGATGAGAGCACAGTTCTGGTCCTCTGCGTCCGACAGATATGTTTTCTCTAACGCTGTGTGGCGAATGTCTAAAATCTCCACGTCACACCATTTGCAGTCCTCGATCTGCAGTCTGCGGATCTTCTCACTCGCCTTGAAGAGAGGAGAAGATGATTGAGGGATAATTCAGTTGGGAAAACGCCCCTTTTAGGCTTTGATCCCAAGTGTGGCATTTTGGTAACTGTCGCTTTAAATTCAAACGAGATTGTGCTCTTTTTAAAAGAGGGCGGAGCTACAAATGCCTCTATGTCAGAATAGTGGCAGATTTAAAAACAAGACTAATGTCATATGCTAATGAGGAAGAGATAGTCACTAATGGGCGGGGCTTTCGCCCTCTGATGACACTTACAAATGGAGAATACCAATCAAAGTGTTTCTGCAGACTGATTTTATCAAGTGTGATTGTAAACAAATGAAATGAATACATTATTACTATTAGAAGCTGGTTATATTCACAGACTGTTGCCACACAGCTGTCTTTAAACTTCTTATATAAATGATTTTATCATAGGGCTCCTTTAAAAGCTAAGATTTTGAACATTCCCTCCTAGTTGCATTATTGTATAACATAAACCTGATGAATTACCTCATACAGATCTTTATCCAGGTCTGGTGCTTTAATGTGTAGAAAGCTGAAGGATTCTTCTAGAAATCCTTTTATTCTGAAAGCGGTTGAGATATACAGCATCATCATCATCATCATCAGCACACTACAGGTGTAATACAAGCACAGTTCATCTGCTCACAGCCAATATTATCATCAGACTTACATATTTCTGTACGACCACAGGCAAACACAGCAACCCAACAGGACCAGCAGAGGAACCCCAATCTTGACCATCAGCAGGTAATCTGTGGAGAACATTATAAATACTCTAAAGTTAATGTTCACTGTGAATTTTTGAACATGATGTAGAGCAATAATGCATAATATTTTTGCATTATAAAACTATTTGGCGCACAGGAATGGTTTTCTGCGTATATGAGTCAGTTTGCTTTCATCAGCATTGTTTCGGTTGCACCTAGAGTGTAACAAACTTGCCCATGCAAAAGATGCCAAATGTGATTGGCTGCTAACATTCTCATTCTGGGATTAC